>NC_034612.1:228871-231245 GCF_900095145.1 Mus pahari
AAAAAAAAAAAAAAAAAAAAAAAAGAGTTCATTTCCCGGCTCCACATCAGGTGGCTCACAACCACCTGTAACTCTAGCTCCAGGGGATCTGCACTCACATGCATATGCCTGTACACAGACATACCCATACACATAATTGAAAATACTTTTAAATTGAGAACTAAGAAAATCTTCAAGAGGCGATCAGTCCCACTGCAGGGTACATCCTCCTCCTGGACAACTGCCCTCCCTTTGGGTAAGAGGAGCTGTGTCTATGCTTTTCAGATGTTCAAATGTACAAACATTTAAAAGATATTTTGACCACTACTACTTCTTTAAAGACAAAAATATGGCCACGTGTGGCACACACTTTTAATCCCTGTGCTCAAGAGCTACGAAACAGTTAAGTGGTCTGTGCCCCCAAGCCCCTAACAGCAGTCAGTTGACCTCTAAAAGGGGGAGGATGGGCCATGCAACTCTTTGCTTCTCTGGACATTTTTTCTTTTGAAACTCAGAGCTAAAAATAGCTGGACTGAGGGCTTCATTTATGTGAATTAACCTCTTTGTCTGGTCAGATCTCATTCAGATCAGCTTAATATCTTTCACGTCCAATTAGGTTTTTTTGGCTGCAAAAATTAAAGAGGATATTCTGTCTACCCCTCAAACTCCCTGTGTATGTTCTTGGGGTCTGGAATCAAGGGTTAATGACCTACAAGCCTCAGGTAGCTGAGAAACTGCAGGCAGTTAGAAGCCAGGAAGCTCCTGGCGAGGTTAACATACCAACCTTTGCTGGTATTTACAATCGTGAGACCGAGAGGGAGCAGATCTGCAGATGGAATCTTCTACCCTGAAAGTTCCCTTTTCTGCCTTGTAAAACCTCTGAGCGCCCAGCCTCCACTCCCATGGCGATTTAACGACAGTATTCTCCGTTACTGCTTTGCTCAATCCTGATCTAACAGTGGTGATCTCACCACTGATCCTGATCTCACCTGGTGAGAAACCAAACCAGGTGGGAGGTCTCAGGGCCAGATGAACTCACCTCTCATGCTCTTCCTGGCCCTTGTCAGGCTCTCGGTCATGGTTGGTCAGGGCTGAGAGGCGCTCTGTGTCCACTGGCTTGGGCCACGGCGGTGGGGTAGGAAAGGAAGGTGGCACCCGGTGCAGCCGGTTCCAGGCATCATGGGGGCTGGGCAGGCCAAGCAAAGCTGTGCCCTCCTTGGGGGCAAAGATGCTGCTCCCTGGTGCTAAAGTGGGAGATGAAGACAGAGGGCCAGGCTTGTGAGCTGGGCAAGATGCCCTTTAGAGGGAGGTCAGGGTGCAGGACAGACAAGAGGGTGAAGGGCGACAGAATGGATGTGGCCAGTCACTTACTCAGTGCATGGCTGCCCAGACCTCCAAACGCATGGTTGCTCAGGCTCCCCAGGCCTCCGAAAGTACTGGATCTGCTGAAAGGGTCTGCAGGGGATGAGGAGAGGGAGAGAAGGGGTGAGAAATCTACAAGTCTTCCACCCTGCCTCCAAACTGACAGAGTGGCCCAGAACCTTGTAGTCTGGGCAGGTGCCACCCATACTGGTCTGAAAGGTTATGGGACCCTCTTGCCCATGGAAGATGCCACCCAGGCTTCCAGGTCACCTACCTGTCAGGTGACCAGTGGGCAGGAAGCTGCCATGATGAGCTGAGGGTCCAAATGGGTTGGCGGTTGGATGGGTGGCACCTGGGTGGACAGTAACCAAGTTGACAGAGCTACCAGACCTGGGACCTCCTGCCTCTAGAGGTGGGTCACAGGTGGGACACCCGTTTACTTTGGAAGCCTCTGTCTCCCATTCTTTCACGTCTACATCACTGTGCAGGTATACAGTTAGATCATGAGGTTGGTACTCAGATCTGGAGGCTCCTGGGGGTCCCAGAGTGGGCAGGGGCAATGGTCCTGACTGTAGCAGAGCTCACACAGAGAAAGAAGCCAAAGATGTGGGCAAAAATGGAGGAGGTCCAAGGAAGTGACCCATAATGGTACTTATTCCCAAGATAGTGGGTTTAAAACTGGAGCTAAAAATGATCCTGATTACCCAAGGGAGGCAGGTAGTCTTAGGTCCACAGCCTTCTGTGGAGACCCTGAACACCGGGTCAGCTTGGTACCTGACTTGGCATCTCCAACAACCAAACCCTGGGTCTCCCAGAACCAAGTGTGGAGAGCAGTGTGGGGACTGCTGAAGGGGGTGACAAGGAAGACCAGTGCTGGAACCTGTCAAGAGCCCATTCTGCATGGGGCTGCGCTGTGTGTGGGGGTGGGGAGTGGGTGGGAAGGCTGTAGGTGGGGGACAGGTGGGGAGCAGGTGGGAGGGCAGCAGGTGGCAGGGAACAGGTGGAAGAGCAGCAGGTGAGGGGCAGCAGGTGG
>NC_034612.1:231387-239277 GCF_900095145.1 Mus pahari
ACTCACTTTGTAGACCAGGCTGGCCTCGAACTCAGAAATCCGCCTGCCTCTGCCTCCCGAGTGCTGGGATTAAAGGCGTGCGCCACCACGCCCGGCTACATATTTACTCTTAAGAGAACAGATGCGGGTGAACTTCCCACTCCAGCTACCAGAGCTTTTGGTCTGCGCTGAGGTTCTAACAAGCAAATCAACCCATCTTCTCAACTCAGCACAGAAACCAGCCCTCTCAGAGCAATGCAGACTCACTGGTGCCATTTGGGAGATGAGCTGACTTGTATGCATTGGGAGAAAGGCTGAACTCTAACTCTCTAAGCTCCCAACATAGATAGAAAAAGGAGAGCGAAGAAATAAAGGTCAAGGAAATACAGATGCCAGAGAGAAAAAGTCTTATGTTTAAAATTTTGATGAAGCTGGAAGATCAGTGAAGGGAAAGAGACGTGGGACTAGGCAACATGAGCTACTTTAGCCTCTGAAAGGAGCCAGGGCTAACCATTAGTCAGTCATCCCTTAAAGAGAAGTCTCTATGCCATTCCTCAGGCCATCAGGAACTAAGTGCCCTTGTATGGCTTAGCAGGAGTATGGGCTTCAAAGCAGATAGTATATACTTCTTCAGCGTCTATACATACCTTCTACCATTTTAAAACTAAATTAATTTTAAAATGAGTGATGAGTGATATATAAAACATGCAGGAATGAGTCTATACTCCTACACAAAAGGGCTACACACCTTGCTGATGAATTAATTAGAAGAAGACATCAGAAAGGAATTTTCTTGCCTGTATAGTTTCAACTCAATTCCAGTAAAAATATCAAATGTCTGGTGGACGCTTAAAATGTGTTTAGGAAGATAGAGAAGTTTGGGAATGGGAAGAAGGCAGTGGTCATCCAAGACAGGGACTAAAAAAAATAAAATAAAATAAGACTGGGCATGGTGGTGCACACCTTTAATCCCAGCACTCGGGACGCAGGCAGATGTCTGAGTTCGAGGTCAGCTTGGTCTACAAAGTGAGTTCCAGGACAGCCAGGGCTATACAGAGAAACCTTGTCTCGAAAAACCAAATAAATAAATAAATAAAATAAAATAATAAATAAAAAGGGCTGATGAAATGGTTCAGCAGTTAAGAGCACTGACTGCTCTTCCAGAGGTCATGAGTTCAAATCCCAACAACCACATGGTGGCTCACAATCATCCCTATTGAGAAACAAACAAACAAAAAACCTATGGGCCAGAGGGGGCGGCGGGCAGAGCAAGAGGGAGAAAGGGAAAAGGGGAAAAAAAAGACACGGACTGAGGGATGGAGGAGAGGCCAGCAACAGGACCTTACAGAACATGAAGAGTTATGTCATGTCCTGGGGCTTGAGCCACGCTGTTAGCCATCAGGGACACCTCTGCTTTGAAGGTCTAGATCTGAGGGCCAGTCCAGTCCAGAGGCCACCAGGATGCCAAATCCAGGGATGGGGAAAAGCCACCACACTGTGAGGCCAGCTCCGGGTGGCCAGGCAGCTCTGCCATCCTAACGTGTTGCCCTCATCCCCCACAAAGGGGCACTGAATGAGAAGAGGATGGAAAGGATGAGGGGTATCTGGGGCTCTGAGTTAGTAGACCTGAGACCTCCTGGAAGAAGAGGGATCCTGTAGAGGGAAGACAGCCTTCACGTGTGCTGTGTACACATGTGAGCATGCACACAGGCTGGAAGAACATTCTCAGAGAGGCCCTCAACTTGTCTCTACCAATATCTGGGTTCAGGTTTTAAGTTTAAAGAAGTTCCTTCCGTGCCCATAACTGATCTGCAGCACATACTGTGTCTAGACTTCATTCACGTAGCCTCATGCTGAGTCTCTGGACTTCTGGAGATGTGGGATTTGGATACATGTCAGACAGGTGTCCCCAATAAACCCCGGGCATGCAGTCTTGTTGCAAAGGTCTTCCAAGGCTAAG
This sequence comes from Mus pahari, assembly GCF_900095145.1. Lineage (NCBI taxonomy): Eukaryota > Metazoa > Chordata > Mammalia > Rodentia > Muridae > Mus > Mus pahari. Next base: position 233,327 of record NC_034612.1, read on the forward strand.
GGCAAATAACTCTGTACTACCACGCACTTAGGGAAGGCTGGGACACAGGTTGTTGGAAAGTTTCCTACATGTGGAGACACAGATACTGTCCTGGGGGTTTTGAGCTTAAAGAAGATAGGGTCCCAGTGATGAGGGACCAGGTCACCAAGTGTCAGGTAATGTGGGACAGAGGCCCAGGTGACACACAGTGTGGTCAGGGTCTTGAGTAAGTAGCACCAGGGTCTCAGGGCTGGCTTTGGGAACTATGGGGCCTTTGGACTGGAACCAGCAGTAGATATAAAGAACATTGTGCAAGGGCCCTGGGAAAGTTTCTCATCCCCACACCAGAGAAGACAGATATCTTGGCCCCACTCAGACCCCTGATCCCAGCTACCCTTGGTCTCACCTGTGCTGGAGAAGAGGGGCCGGGCCAGGTCCTGTGGGTAGTGGAACCCAGAGAACATGCCTGGGGCGGGGGGCCGGCTGAACAGGTCCAGCTTTGTGCCAACCTCTAGCTTGTGGGGGTCCAGCTGCATCTGCAGGGTGACAGAGTGTGTGCCAGGGCTGTGTGCAGAGGCTTGGCCATTGCCCCAGGTAGAACCTGAACTGGTGGCCTGGACTATACAGGGACCTCACTGGAGGTGTGTCCTTAGGAACTGCCCATGCTCTGGCAGCCCCTAGTAAGGGGAAGGAAAGCCAGCTTTAGTGGATTTCATCTGGGACAGGAGAACAAAAACCTTACTATGGTATGCAACGCATGGAGTCACAATGACACACACCACCTTTATACCATGGCCTTCAATTGGTGTATTCTTTAGCATATTTGTGTATTTCACTTCACAGAAAATAGCTTCATTTAGATTTCACAAAATTCAGCTGAAAAAGCATATCTACAGGCCTAAGTGGTTCCAAATTTGCGCCTGTTTTCCAATGATGCAATTTATGCTTAAACACATGAATCTACAGCAGTGAGACGGCTCAGCAGGTAAAGGCTCCCTGCCACTAAGCCTAAGGACCTTCAAGTCATAGGACCCACATGGTAGAAAGAGAAATGCAACTCCTTCAAGTTGTCTCTGACCTCCAAATGCATGCCATGCACACATTAATTGCATATGCAGCTGCACATACATGAAAGCGCTCGCGCTCTCTCTCGCTCTCTCTCTCTCTCTCTCTCTCTCACGCACACGCACACGAAACCCCCAACCACAACGTTATTGAACTTATGTAGACCTGAGGTGCTTGTCCTTTGTGCTGGCTCCACTGAGTGTGGCTCTGAGGACGAGGACAAGGATGCTGTCCCTCCTTCCACTTCCACCTGTGCCTGTGTGACCTGCCCTGCCTGGCAAGCATTTGGGGGCTCATGTTCCTCCTACTTTTTAAAGTATGTAATATTCTTCCCCACTCCCCGTGCGTGCACACACACATGTGTATGTGTGTGGTGTTTACAAATCACCATGTTGGAGTGTTCTGTGTTAGGTGGGAGCAAGTGGGAGGCAGGGAAACCATGTATGTATGTATGTATGTATATACACACACACACATATATATATATATATGTACTTGTCTATATATGTTGTTAACAGCTGAGTGAGAACCAAGCCCTTATTTCCTATAATACCCCCAGGGATCACTCAGGAATCACCGTGGCCACCCCCTGAATTTTACCACTCCAGTCCTGGAGACTCACACTGCAAGTACCTTCCCACCTCTACTGAGGCACATGCACTCTCTCACGAGTCCCTCGCTGCTAACTTGACTAAGGTCTTTTGGGAGACTTTTACAACTATACACAGAGGTGCGGTGCATCATGGGTAACATCTGTACCGCAGACTGCCCTGACTTCCGGTGAAGACACTGTCCCTCTCCCAGTTCCTGCCAATCAGATACTTGGACACACACACTGTCTTCCCAACCCAGGCTCTTCCCGGGCAGTTCCACAAACGTTCCTCACTGCGACCTCGGAGCTGGCCAGAGCCTCTCATCACACACCCTAGAGTCCTCCCAAAACGGTCCCACAGGGAGGCCCTGGCAGTGCACCCGCCTGGCCCGGCCTCACCTTCATCTTCTGCTGCTGGTGGTAGATCTGCCAGGCGATCTGCACGTGTACCGCACACCACTTCCCTGGTTTCTGTGGCAGGACCGGGATGTGCTCAGAGAGCCCAGCGCCTCTTCCCGGGCCTCATCTTCCCCAGATTCCTACCATCAGGACCACCCCAAGGCCACCCAGGAGAGAACCGGAGTCCTTCCCAGCCACAGCCCTGGGTGTGCTTCCAACTCCTCTTCCCAGCATGCACTCACTCACCCTGACTGCTGTCCGGTACGGATCGGACACCTGTGGTGGATAGGAGGGAGATGGGTTATGTTCGGGCTTTATGGGAACACGGGCCCGTGCCAACTTACATGGCTGACTGCTGACACCTACCCCAGGGGCTTTCTGCAGGAAAGTGTGAACCGCACTCGACCGGCCTGTTATCTCGATTGAGTTTGAAGTCTGAAGGTACAGGGAGAGAGAGCATGAGGGACCAACAGGCTGAGGAGGGAGAGGAAGCACGCAGGAGGCCTCTGGGAGCCCCGAATTCTGCGATGGACTATGCTTTGGCATGCTGGTGGGACCCTGCACAGTTCTCTCAGTCCCATCATAAGACCACCTCCCCTTCAGTCAAAAGGACTTGTCAAGGCAGGAAGACTGGTTTATGACACCACTGGGGAGAATGGACTGCCCCAGTCCCTAGCCCCAGAGACTTGGGTTGCTGTTGCATGAGCTAAGGGGGCTTAAGTGAAATGAGGCCTCCATTCTCTGTATGGAGGGAGTGGCCACGGAACCTCTCCTGCTCAGCTCCTGGCTCTTCCCGCTCCTTCCCTCCTGTGCCCGGCTCCGTAGCAGGCTTTCTGGCTGCAGACAGGTCCTCAGCCAGCAGGGGTCGCTCACAGGAAGGCCAGGTGGCAACAAGACTCGGAGCTAGTCAGGAGCCCCGCCCCGTGCCCTAAACCCACCCACCTGCCAGCCTCCTCCCTACCAGGAGCAGTTGTTCCTTGGGCTGAAAAGCACCCTGAAGGGACCCAAAGGGACCGGGGTGCGCAGCCCAGAGCCTGTGGGAGGGAAGGGCGGGAAGAGCTGCAAGAGAGAGACAGAGTTCTGGGCTGTGGATCCCACATGGTGGAGGACCCTTGAGCACTGCCTGGTTCCTCCCCCTCAGCATCCAGGAGGAGGCACGGACAAGTCTGTAGAAGTATGTTGTCTCCCCCCCCCCCCCAGCAGGCTGAAATCTGAGCACAGACAGGGACTCACGTTGGAATGTCGGAAGTAGGGGCTGTCCAGCTTGGGTGAGAACTTGTCAAACTGCAAGGGAAGAAAGCGAAGGTCAGACTTCCTGTACAGGCCTAATGCCCTCCAGTGGCCCAGAACCCACCCATGGCTGGGTTGGGCAGTGACCAGGGCAGATGGCCTGGTGTCGCCTGGCTCCTTGAGTGCACTGGCCTCTGGCCCCGTGGGGCCTAGGCTCCTGGTTCAAAGAGGTTAGTGTTTACTCAGCTGAGGCTCTAGATAGGGGGGTGGGCGTGAAGCCCTGGCTGAAGAAGTAAGGTAGGAGAGCCTTGAACACCGCAGGCGGTGACAAAGAGAGGAAGTGGCTGAACGCGACAAGGTGGAAATGGACCAAGGGACACACACAAGGATTGCAATGGCCTGGTCGGTACAGCCTAGTTTTGTCTAGGCTCTGAGACCTGACGTCAGTCAGGCCTAAGACCGAGCACTGTTGCCGCTAGCCCAGGCTCAGGCCCTGGCAGGGGAGACCTGAGGGTGGGCTGGGGTTCAGGCACACAGTCCAGCACCCAGCATGACAGCCAAGTGGGGCCTGCACACGCAGGCAGGAGATACCAGGGCCGTGCATGGGAGTGAGCGTGCATCTGTGTGTACGGCTCCCTGTCCCACCCACCCAGCCCGCCCCGCCAGCAGCCAGCACTCAGGCCTACGCACCGGCGAGGGTGCGGTGGGCGGCATAAGCGGCGTCGGGGGCAGCCCCGCAAAGGGGGCGAAAGTGTGTTGGTGCTGGTGCGTGTGTGTGTGCTGGTGCGTGTGCTGGTGCGTGTGCTGGTGGAACTCGGCCCGCAGCAGAGCCCCCGGGCCCAGGGAGGCGCCAGGCCGCTCCGCGTTCTGCACCAGAAACCGCGTGTTCAGCTCTTGCCTGAGCAGTTCGTGATCTACAAGAGAAAAAGAGAGAGAGACAGAGAGGCACGTCGGCCGCGGGCTCCCAGCGGGGCGAGGCGGATAGTCACCTGGCACTCCCGGGGTCGGCAGGCCAAGCCGTGGTGGCCGCTCGCTACTTGCGGGCCCAGGGGTGGAGGTAAGAGAGGAGGAGCCTGTGACCAAGTACCAATCAGAATCCCCGAATGAGGCTGGCAATACATGATTGGCTGGTTGAATGAGATCAACAGACTGGCATCTAGAGGCAAGGAGAGAAGTCTGTGAGCCCTGTCCAGCGCACCGCCCGCGGCGGTCTCAGGCTGGGATACTGGCACTGCAGGATGGGTGGCTGACTCCGCTCAGAAATCCTTCAGAGATTAAAAATGGGTGAAGGTTCCAGCCAGAGGTAAGAGGAGGGACTTGGGCCCCACTCAGGGTCTTCTGGATGTTGGGAGCAGCAAAGGTGGAGGAGGCCAATGCAAAGTAGGGGCTGCCTGCCTGAGTAGGGAGGGGTGTTATGTACGTGACCCCCTCTACCACTACCCTCGAAGGGCTGGTTCACAAACCTCCCAGGCTCTTCCTTCACCTCAGCCCGCTGCCCCACACTGGCCCAGGGCCCCACTGAGGTTGAGCATGCACCCCTGGGTGTAATACCTACCGGCGGGGTGTCCTGGGATGACCAGGCTGCTGGCGGGCAACGCCGGGGGCGGGGGCAGTGTTGGGGGGGCAGCGAACATTGCCGCGGCGTGGTGCTGGTGCTGCGCCTGGGACCTGAGCGCCAGGTGTGAGGTAGACAGGTGGGGGCCGGGGCCGTGTGGAGACAGTGTCACGTGCTTTGCCAGGCCCAGAGGGGTGCCACTGACCGTGCTGCTGCTCCTGCTGCAGGACATAGGGCTCAGTGGCATCTTTGCCCTCGGAACCTGGACATCCCAGAGCCACGGTCCCTTTCTGAGGCCACCGGTACCTCCCTCCGCCCTGACATGGGCAGGAAGCCACAGCCCCACCCCAGGCCGTGGCTTCACCCACTCCCTACCTGAGGCTGTGCAGGTGCAGGCTACTGGATGCCACCTGGCCAGGGCCAGGGCCCACGAAGGCTCCCAAGGACAGAGGCACGTGTGTTGGGAGTGAGCCCCGGTGTTGCGGGGTAAGCTGTGGCTGCGGAACGTGGTGAGGTACGACAGGCGCTTCTCTCTTCACCAGGGGGCTGGCCGGAGCTCCTGGTGCGGGCCCCGAGGATGCAGGTGCTGTGGCAGGCAGGAAAGCCTCGGTGCTGAGCTCACTGCTGCGCTCCAGGCCTGACACCTTGGGCAGTGCCCCTGCCTTGGTCTCTGACTTCTCACCTCTCCCAGAACCTGCAGAGGAAGGGCAGGTGCGTTGTAAAGACCTGGCCCTATGTGCCCAAGCAACACTTGCCAGTAACCAGAATGTCAGACCCTGCCACTGCTCTCGGCACAAGGCTGAGGGTCCTATGATGATCCCTATATCCAATGGGGAAACATGAACAGAAATAAGTAAGTCCTGCTCATTCCCCAAGGTCACACAGATAAGCTCGGGTGTGCCAGCTCCCTCCCTGGTGCCCAGCCCCAGGTCCTTTCCATAACTTCAGAATTCCAGGCCCCAAGGTAAGGCTAGGGTATAAAGCTGTTATTAGCCTTAGCCCATTTTTAAAGTTTCTGTGAGGTTCCCCCCTAACCCTCATGTTTTATGTGTGTGTGTGTGTGTGTGTGTGTGTGTGTGTGTGTGTGTGTGTGTGTGTGTTTAAAACTGAATGTATCCTGTGCACCAGCAG
>NC_034612.1:239452-264092 GCF_900095145.1 Mus pahari
TTTTTTTTGAGTCAGGGTTTCTCTGTGTAACCCTGGCTGTCCTGGAACTCACTCTGTAGACCAGGCTGGCCTTGAACTCAGAAACTCGCCTGCCTCTGCCTGCTGGGATTAAAGGCGAGAACCACCACTGCCCGACCCTTTTTTCTCTTAAAAATAAACATTTATTTTAGTTTTAAATGATGTGTTTTCAAGGTGTGTGTCTCTGTGAGTACAAGTGTGTGAGGAGAGAGGCGTTGGATTCCTGAGAGCATGTGTGAGCTGCCTGATATGGGTGTTGGAACCCAAACACTAAAAGTCCTCTCTTCTTAGCAATATAATTTCTTAACCACTGAGTCATTTCTCTAGCCACACCTCCCCCTTCAAACGACAGAGTCTCTCTCTGTGTAGCCCTGGCTGTCCTGGAGCTTGCTCTGTAGACCAGGCTGGCCTCGGTGATCAAGAGATCTTCCTGCATCTGCTTCCCAAGTGCTGGGGTCAAAGGTGTGGGATGATATGTCCTAATTTCTCTCTAAGATACTGTTTTCTTCACATTTTGTGCATGAGCTTGTGTGTGCCCGTGCCATGGTACTTGTGTGGGGCTCAGAGGAGAGGCTCCCTCTGAGATGTGGGTGCTGGGTGCTGGATTCAAGTTCACTGAAGGTGGACTTGGCAGGCAACGTGCCTGCCTGGCACCACCTTAACCATTGAGCCACCTCAGTGTTGAGATGAGTCTTGAGCATGCTAGGAAAGTGCTCTCCTACTGAGCTATCTCTCTAGCCTTCTTTGACTTTTTTTTATTTTCAGACAGAGTTGCTTTAAGTCACCCAGGTTAGTCACAGACTCACTCTGTAGCCCACAGTGGCCTCTAATTTTAATCCTCCTACCTCAGTCTTCAAAATAGCTGGGAAGAGAGGCCTGGGCCACTAGGTCCAGCCCTTGTGACCTCATTTTGTAGACAGGATCAGGGTTCTACAAGGACTTGCCCATGGCTGACACTTGTCCAACCTCTCCTTATTCTCTTGGCTGCAGCATGAATTAGCGTGCATTGATATAGGCACACATGCATGAATTAGCGTACATTGATATAGGCACACACGTGCATGCACTGATGCCCTCCCAAGGCTTCTACTGCCCTTGAGTCTCTACAACCTGAGACCCAGGAAGCTGGGCTGGGGGATGCACTCACCTTTGTCAGGTGCCGGGGCAAAGAGCTTCTCAGAGCCCACAGATGCCTGAGGAGAGAGAAGAGGCTAACAGGCTGGAGCTGAGAGTGACTATTATCCACCACCCCAGCAGAACCCAATCCCTAGTGTGTAATAGACACTTCTGAGGGAAGACACGCTTAGTCCTGGACTTGGCATTGTGCACACATATTTACAGTGTTCATAAAGCTTCAATGGACTTATTCAAAATGGGCCATGCATGACGGCCTTGTGGTGGAACAGTTTGAGAATGCCAGCGGCCTGGCAGGTGGCCCGTCTCTGTGCTCGGGGCTCCTCTGGGTCTCAGCTACAGGCTGAAGGCAGAGAAGGGAGGACACTCCCTACTGTGGCTGCCTCGTGCCCAGCCCAGAGCAGAGTCAGTGCCTGGAGCGTTAGAAAGAGAAGAACCAACTATTCAGGGATGTGCAACCTTTTGACATCGTGGCTTGACGTTGCCATCACAAACGTGCCAGGCTGTATTCAGAGATATCTTGGGATACATTCAGCTGCGAGCCACAGTAGTGGTCCTACTAGGTACCAAGAGGGGGATGTGTCTCATGCTGTGGTATAGCGCCACATCTGAGACTGAGACTGGCCGAGTCAGGGCTCATGTAGTCTAAGCACATGAAACTGAGGGATCTGTTGCTGTCTTCTCCATTTCTCCCAGAGAAGCAGACTTGTGTAGTTAGGGCTGAGCAGGCACTTGCAGCATGCAAGTAATTAGGGTGAGAACACTTGCTAAAAGTGACCCTGGATAGAGCTTTCTGTCCTCTTAGAGTGTTTCCTCAATATGAACTGAGTAGATCCTCAAAAAAAAGCACACTGAAACTCTCAAGTGTGATGGTATACCCGCAAGCTGATCTGTGGTCGATGAAGGAATGTGTGGGGCCATTATGCCCTTATGACAGAGGCCCTGGAGGACTCCCTGACATTCCACCATGATAGGATACTGAGAGTGTGCCCTCTGTGAACCAGGAAGCATCCCACACAGGTACCAGGTTCCCCTGTGCCCTCCTGACCTTGCACTTCCATCTAGCAGTAAGCTGAGAACTTCTGCTGTCTGTGATCCTCTGTGCTACATCACATGCATGGGGTGAATGGATCTGTGGAGACCCTCCACCGCAACCCAGTTGCAGAAGCATTTCATCAACAAAAACCAAGCCTCGAGTTTCTAGGTTTTACCTGGAGCCCCAGGACTGTCTCTGCCTCTGCCTGTTCTGCATCTGCACACAGAGGCTTCAGTGGAGTTTGGTGTTCATGAAGACCACTGCAGCCACTCAGTGCCTTAAAGACGCTGCTCCAAAAGGGAGCAACAATGACACATGGTGTGTTGGCCACAGACGTGTACACAGGGCGCCGGCATATGTGCCCTGTACAGGTATACGCACACACCTACACATCTGTTCATGCTTTTGGGTGCCTATACTGTATAGGTCTAAGGCTGATCGTGTGTAAGCAGGTATGGGGAGCTACATTGGCACACACGTTTGCATATACTGGCATGTACAGGGAGTGTGAATGTATGTGATTATGTCAATAAGGCCTTAGGAAGCTCGGGAGGGTAGGTGTGCACTGGAGATTGGTGGGGTTTTATGGGTCTTGGGCCATGGGCTCAAACTACTTTATGATTTTACAAAAAAGAAACTTAGTTATCACTGAATATAACAACATAGCCTCTGCAGGGAGGGGGATAGGCTTGCCCCAAGGGAATTCATGGGAAAAATAGCCCAGAAGAGTACACTTGAGGTCAAAAGAACAACAGCATCCAAGAAGGTCATACTCAGATGACGCCTAACATAACAGAATGCAGTTCTACTATCTACAAGTTCCTCAGCACAATCTAACAGGACAATGTCAGGACCCATGAGCTGCTGGGCCCTTACTGTCCATGGAGCTTCTATATGGCCCGGCCCAAGGCCTGGGAAGGGGCTGTATAGAGCTGGGTTTTTAGGATGCCAGGCCCAGGCCCAGCTGTCACAGGGTGAGGACACCCCAGTGTCTATCAACAGGCAAAGGGGACAGAATGCATAGCCCAGACTACCTCAGACTAAAGAACTGTGGACACGGAATATGATTCTGATTGGTGAAGTTAAGGAAAGTCCCTGAACACTGGAGCCGGGGAGAGATGGCTTGGTATTTAAGACTAGCTGTTTTTCCAGAAGCCCAAATTCAGTTCCCAGCACCCATACGATGGCTCACAATCCTCTGTAACTTCAGTCCCAGGGGATCTTCTGGCCTCCTTTGAACATGCTGTACATATTACACAGGCAAAGCACACACACACACATTAATAACTAATTAAATTTGTTTGTTTGAGACAAAGTCTCATTTTGTAGTTCTGGCTGGCCTGGAACTTATTGTGTATACCAGGGTGCCTGCCTCTGCCTCCTGGGTGCTGAGATTAAAGGTGTGCACCACCATACCCAGCTCTCTTTTTTTTCTTTGGGGAAGCAGGCCCTACCCATGGGCCACTCTCCTGGTGACAGGCTCTTGTCTCCCATGCTGGGGTATTTACTACATGTTGGGTGACTATAGTGCTTTAGAGCACAAAGTCGGTCACCTCACCTTAGATACAGGACTTTCAGTGTCCTGATCTTGGACTTCCACACAGTCTCAACAGTGAGCTGTGAACTTCTGTGCTACCTCATACACATGGCATGGAACCGGTGGTACTCCCAATTCCCCGGAGCTTGAGGGGCCCTGCCAAGGGTGGGTAGGAGAGGCTACAACCTAACCTGTAAGCTCCAAGTGTGGCACGAGCTGGATTCCAGGCCCTGGAGGTGGAGCAGAGTTGTTTCAGACACAAGTCAGCGCAGCTTAGGCCTGATCAGAGGTCTTTACAATTATAGTCAGTGAGGCCCAGGATTCCACAAATCAGCAAATGCACCTCGACCCAGCTCAGTCCTTTTGCACCGTGTCACACTTTGTAGCTGGGACTTTCCGGACCCTGACCCCGCTGTTCTTTCTATAGCCACCACTTCAAGCTAATTTGGTAGTAAAGAAGGCAAAACAAGCCAAGGTTCCTCAAGGCCAGAGCTATTCTCCTTCCTAATCCTACTTCTGGGTTGCTGGGAGGAGTGACTACTGTAGGGTCTGTCCTAAAAGGAGCTCAGAATCACAAGGACTAGGGAGTCAGGCAGTGGATGGGAAGAGCCAGGGGCCTGCTGGGCAGGCGAGGAGGGCCTTGTGAGGTTAAAGTCAGGCGTTTACTTATCACTGCTGCCTGCAGACAGGTGCACCAGGGCCCTGACCAAGCAATGCCCCCTTTGCCTTGCCCTCTCTGTCTGGACATCCAGGGCTCCAGGAGCTTCTGTCATGACCCTATCAGAGCTAAGGTAGGCCGCATGGACTTCAGTTCCTGTACAAGGACCATTTGGGCTACCTTAGCTTTTACAAAGTTCTTTACAACAAACCAAATCAGAATGATGACACCTAGCTGAGAAAACTTAGGGCTCACCCCAGACCAGAGCACAGACTCTGACTGTGGTCGCATTCTGTAGAACCTCTGGGCTTACCCCAGACCAGAGCACAGACTCTCTGACTGTGGTCGCATTCTGTAGAACCTCTGGGCCCCTCCTGTCCTACTCTTCTGCACACAGAGCTACCATGGTTCCCATCAGTCTCTCTCGGCATGTCATGTGGCCCCTCTGGAGTCCAGTCTGACTGTATCCACCCTGCTGGTTATCTATAGCCGCCTGCCTACGCAGCAGCTCTGGGAACTCTGACTCTGGGGGCCCTTAAAGGCACCTGGGGATGGACAGCAGCTGGCCTCCCTCTGAGGAGGTTGCCCTAGGTTCATCACTATCAGCCCCACTGACAGGTCTTCTGGGTCCTCTGGCTACAAGTCTGCAAGCACACCTTGAGACTGCTCCACATGCAGCTTCCAAGTGAGCTTGGGGCCCTGTAAGCCAGAAAGGAAGAATGGTGACCGCCCCAGTCAGGGAAATGAAACAAACCAACCAGATCAGGATCTGCAATTCACACATCCAACCCAAAAGGCGACCTCCAAACCTTAGGGTGTTCAAGACCTTACACAAGCAAGCAGGGAGCAACATGACTCAAATTTGGGTGGGAAGGTTTACCCCTACTCTACCTGCCTCTTATTGAGATCTGATGACTTCTTAAAGTACTTTTTAGCAATGAATATTCTGTCCCAGAGGAGCCCTAAGCTCCCTGGTCTTCAATCTGCTGGGGGGTGGGGTGGGGGAGGGTCCCAGCAGGGAGCTGCTCTCCCCAAGGGTGGATATGAAACCCAAACTTTCTATGGACTCAGATCCATGATCCAGACTCCAGGAGAGGCAAGGGGAGTAGCACAGGGGGTGGGGAGCAGAGGTGGCGTACTTTCCCCATCACAGAACAGTGCTTGGCATGGCCAGTCAGTTCCCTCCATACACAGGCAAATCTGCTCAGAAAGACCATAGGTGCAGGCAGGAATCCTAGTGCTTTGCGGGGTTTTCTGACACGTGGCCAGGCTGGTTACTCCCATTCAGGAAAGCTCTGACCCAGAAGACTCCGGTTTCCAGGACCTCCGGGGAAACCAGTGGTGGGATGGAGGAAGTCTGAGCGACTGCCTTCCTAGGCAGACACAGCCCTTTCTGCCAAACTTCAGAGCTGGCTAGCTAGGCCAAGACGGTGTCTCACAGGGGCCGTCAGACCTGCGTTAATAACTTTCTGGGCATTATCTACAGGGATGAGACTCAGGTACGCAGTTCTCCAATCTTGGTGTGGAGCCAGAGTACAGAAGAAAAGACTAAGGTCACTTCATACCAAGATGCATGTGGGAAATCCCCAGGTTGCAGGCTTGTGGGTCCGCGCAAAAAGCATGTTTGGCAAGACACCACGAATCTCCGAGGGACGTGATTATGGCTCGGGGATAGGGTCACCGCGTGCTTTGTTTGAGACTATTGGACCCTAGGGACAGCCCTCGGATCAGACACCAAACACAGCCTCGGCCGCACCCCGCCCCAGACAAAGAACTCAACTCCAGGCAGGTAAGCAAGGCACCACGCACCCGGCGGTGGACTGAGCACGGGGGCGCAGACAAAGACGCGCGCCCCCACCGTGCTCCGCCTGCCTACGCCGCGCGCCCGACGGACCCGGGACCCTCGCCAGACAACACCCTGCCGCTTGCTACCACATGCGCCCCAGGTGCAGCCGCGGGAACACGGGGACTCTGAGGGACCTGCTCCAGCGAAGGATGCGAGAGCGGGATTCCCAGAGTCGCCCTCTTGCCCGTTCCCCTAAGGGGTCGGTGCTTCCCCACCCGCGATGCCCTAAGTCCCGCTTTGCTCTTCGCGCACTGACCTCTCGGGTACCCAGATCCTGCGCGCTTCTTTGCGTTCGTCGATGGTTTCAGCCCTAGGTGCTGCACGGACGCGGGTGGCAGAGAAACTCCCGCGGGCCTGCCATCCAGGGAGTCTCTTTCTGCATGTCCAGCTCAGTCGGAACCCGGGCCGGGGGCACGCGAGGCGCACAGGTCCCCGCGCCTTCTCTGAGAGCTGCGGGCGCTCTGGGCGCAGCGGCCAGAAGCCGTCGAGCGGGCGGGGTGGTGGTGGCGCGGGCAGGCGGGGCGCTGTGTAGGCGGGGCACGGGCAGGCCCAACTAATCCAGCCCCGAGGCGCAGATCTGCCCGCGCAGGGTGGGTGACTGTTTGTCTGATCTGACCCGGTGGTACCCCAGGCTTGGCACTCAATGGCCACAAGAAACGCCCGTGGGCTCTACTCCACGTTCATCACAAAAACAAGTTACAGACAACTGGTACTCTGTTTACATTAAGGGAAACAGAGCCAGAAAGAAGCGAGACCACTGGCACGTCCAGGAGCTGGGGTATGAAGGGCTGAGAGGATCCCCAGAATCAACAGCCAACCAACCCTATTTTTGCTTTGAATCCAGTTCTGACTCTAAGCCATCCCACACTGAAAAGGGCTGTGACACCAGGGCTACTCCGTGAGCCCTAGTTACTTTACAGAAGGCCGGAGACATAAAGCATCTAGTTTTGTTTGTGAGGCCAGGGGGGCTGATCCGAGTCCTCAGGAAGCTGAGTAAGCCTGCCTGCCACACAAGCCTTAGCACCATGAGCCCTTCAAGCCCAGTACATACACAGGTGAAACACAGAGCTCAGCCATTCCATGCAATTCTAGCAAATCCATGTGGGCCCTTGAAATTCGAGGACCCACACAAAGCTTGAGGTGGAAGGACTCCCACCTAGGCTTCAGATGCCTGGTCCAGGATGGGTATGCACTTTGTGGGAATTCAGCCATTCCTAGGCCAGTGGGAGCCAGCTCTATGGGGTGCGTTAGAGGTAGAATGCCAGGCTGGGCCACCAGCCATCTTTACAAATTCATCTTTACAACTGCAGCCCTTGGGAATCCAGTGGTAACTGGAGTCCTGTCAGAAGTACCAGCCCCAACAGTATCTTCAGCTCTTTCATTAGGTTTGGCTTATTTACCAAATAAAGGTCCTCTCCTTACAAAGGAAAAAAAAAATAACAAAAGCCAAGTCACCACCAAATCCCGTTATTTCCTCCCACAAAACAAAACAAAACAACAACAAAACCTACTGTGCCTAACAGCCACAGTCTCACAAGCACCAGTCCCCAATAAGGAAACTGAGGCAGGGAGGAGACAGACATGGTCATCAAGGGCCTGGCTCCAGGGCTCCTGGGATTGGAGTGGACCTGGCTGCAGGGAGTCAGAGCTGAGGAGCAGTGACAGAACATGGTCAACTGGCGTGGCCCCTACACACACCATGGTGAGGGCTACAGAAAGGTCAGCAGGGGGTGTGTGAGAGAGGGGTACATGTGTCTCAAGTTGGTTTTAGTCTCTTTCTGGATGCCTGGCCCAGGGCAGGACCCTCCAGCTATGGCCTGCTTCTAGGGCCTCACTCTGTACTGTCTGACTGACTGGGCTGGCTGACCCTTTGGACTCTGGGCCCATAGCTGGCCCTCCAGTACCCAGGGGAGGCAAGTGCTGGGCTGTCTCACCCAAAGCACCACTGCCACGAGAGTTGCTGTTTTGGTTTTGAACTGAGTTTGTAGTAGGGCGGTACACACTGAGCCTGGAGAGGTTTACTGTTCCTGGTATCTTCTACAGAAGAGAGCCACAGACAGAAAGGCCCAGAGGTGTGACAATGACAATTTCAAACCTTACAGGGATGGCAGGGTGGAAAACACTACTCTTGGCAGTATTCTGGGGTCCAGGAACCAAGGGAATGGAAGAGCACAGACCAGGAAATGGGGGAGTGCTGTTGGAGAAACATGGGGTCTATGAGAAGGCAAACCCTTGACTTGAGGTCTCTGACCAGAGGCCCCTGACTCAAGGCCCCCTTCTATGGGGCCTTGTCTGCTCACACATCCACACTACAGAGATGTTATCTATCATATAACAATTGTGATTGTCATTTCTTGTCACTCCTGAGGCTACCTTTGGCAGAAGAACCCTTGAAGAGAGACTAATCCATCCAATGGGCTTAAAACTCACAGCCAGAGGACAGTGGGCACCTGCGCCCTGCCCCAAGCCTCCCACCCTGGTCTGGAGGTAAAATTAGACTTTCAAAACCTGGGGCAGGCCTGTCTAATTTTGTTTAGGAAGGAAAATAACTGTGATAGGAGAGGTTTAATGAAGTTAGAAATTGAGAAGGAAGTGGAGGGAGAATAGATTATCATGGGAAATAAAGGCAGCCACTAGAGTTAACACTGATATCAAATATCAGGCTACCAAGCCAAATATCTATAATCCACTGGGGTTTAATGGTGGTACTGGGGCACATTTATCCAAAACCCATGTGAGTTCAACAACTCACATTATAACTTTCATTCTATGCCTCTAGGGGAAGGTGTGGGCACTGAGGGACTCCACCTGGAACTGAGGGATGCTGGGACTATCTGGGGTCCTCTGGGTCACGCGAGTCTGACACCCCTGGGTACCCCAACCTCCACTTGACTGCAGCTACTACCTGAGTCTCTCTGAGGAACTAGCTCTGCGGTAGGATCACACACCACGGAAGAGCGTCTCCCTTTTGGCTGCTACTCTGTGGAGACGAGCCCTCAGAAGCTGAGTGAGACCACAGGGCAAAGAACTGTGAGGTATGGCCATGGGACAGGGGCATCCTCCAGCAGAGGCACGGGCGAGTGTGGTGTGCTGGGGTCTGGGGAGCTGATGGCTCTGTCCTGTAGATATGACATGAACATCTGAGCCAGCTGAACAGGAGGACATCAGGGTGATGGTGCCTTCCTGGGCCAAGGGCAGGAGAGTTACGTTCACCAATGTGGCGAGTGCCTAAAAAACGTCCCTCAATGAATGACCTTGACAACTTTCTGCATCTGTGGTCTGCAGACCACACTTTGAGAATTACCGTAACAGAGACACTATAAAGACTTGTAGTGTCATCCTCATGAGAGGATGGTCAGAGACATAGGGGAGGTGGCCACATCTCAGAGATATCCTGAGGCTGCCAGGACCTGGGCAAGGGGGTGGGGGGGTAAACTCAGGGCCACAGTTGGACAGGCCTTGCAGTACCTTGACTTTGGGCTGCTGGGTTCCAGTATGGGGAACCTCAGTGCTCAGCATGGACCAGTGTATAGACCAGCCATACAGTCCTATATTGTTTTGTTAGAAAAAAAAAAATGGCCCTCTTACCAAAAGCCACTTGCTTCTTTGAGAGAGCTGAATACAGCTGCACGTTTATCAGTGGCTGCCAAATATGTGTCATCAGAAAGCTGCCCTTCATAGCCATGGTCAGTGCAGCTCTCTTGCCTCACGGCTGTGTCAAGGGAGGAACTTTTATTCTCTCCATTTCTCAGGCAAGGAAACAGGTTTGGAGAGTCCCTGGCAGCCTGAGATGCCTGTGGCTTGTGGTCACCCCTGGTGGGGGCTGGAAACAGAAACCACAGTTTGTGTATGGTCTGGGTCCTGGTGGCAGGAAGGCTTGGGTGCAGGAAAGAAAACTTCTCCAGAGTGTTTAGTTCTGGCTCTGGCTGCAGCACTGAAGAAAGCTGAAGACGCAGAACCACCCACCACCCACCCCAAGTTAAGCTGCATTCCCACAACTATACGTAAGCTACAGGGACATACAAGCCTCTCACCTGTTCTGTGTGGGCTTTTCTTTTCTTTCTTTTCTAGACAGGATATTACTATGTAGCCCAAGCTGGCCTGCAGCCACACGAATGCTGAGATAACAGGTCTATGCCACCATGCCTGGCTTCACCCTGCTGATTTCTGATACCAGTTCCTGCCAGTACCACTCACTTGTCTGAGGTGGAACCCAGTCAGTCCTGTGACACCGAGGGGAATCAAGGTACCTTCTTGTATCAGAATGTGACAATGGATGAGTATGTGACTGTGTGTATGTGTGGGAAAGCCCCACCACCCAAGATCTTCTCCTCTCTCACCGACACCCCTCCCCCAAAAAAACCCAAAACAAACAAACACCCATCATGGAGTTGCTGTGGTGAATCAGATGCTATCCTAGGAGCCCCACACAGCGGCCACAGCCTTCAGGGCAACACTGGCTCGGATCCAGTGACCAGCTCTATCCAACCCAGGAGGAGGCTTGATGTCACATTTCTTGGTTCTGGAGCTTATGCACAACTCATTTCTACCCTTTATCCTAGAGATCCTATTTGAAGCTGGCTGGACTCACTCTTCTCTTGCCCTGGGATAGGGATCACCCCACAGCAGGTAGAGGGTCTGTGAGTGTTTATGGCCAGCGGTGGTTCTCCATGCACAGACGGGAAGTGGATCCTGCCGAGGCCACCACCACATAACCGGTACCCACCTGGAGAGGTGAGGGTGGCCACAGGAGCAACTCAGCCTGACAACCAACACCATCTGCAACCCAGCTCTGAACGGGAAGGACGCCCGGCTGGCACTCATCAGGGGCATCCATTAGGCACAGCCCTTGCTTCTCTGGCCTGTCCAAGCTGAGGCACTCAACAGATCCACCTAGGAACCAGAGAGCCAACTCTACAACACATGGATGGTGGTGACCCTGGCCAAAGCCTGCTGTGCACAGGACATGCACAGTAGGATCCTATAACATCCTTGGGGTCCAGGAACTGTGCCTGGGCCCTTCTTGGGACACCCTTACTCCATACTGACTCTGTTGCTGAGCTCTGAGGTGGGGCCAGGAACCCAGGACAGACACGCCCACATACCCTTTCTGTGCACTTCCTGCCATCTAGCTGTGCTGTCATCTGCTCCTACAACCCAGACTCTGGACCTCTGCTAATCATATTCCTCTACTCACAACAGAGTGTTCTCGCCTGTCCCTCAGAGGCCTTGCCCGCTAACAAAGTTGGTAAGAGATATTGTGGGATGGTCTGGGTCCCAGGAAGTACCAGCCATAATTGGTAGATGCCACTGAAGCCTCAAACCCCATGTTCCCTGCCCAGTGGGCCTCCTGCATACCAAGTCCAATAGGTGGCCATGCAGAAGAGAATAGGGTGCCAGCCAGCCAACCAGGCCTGGGACCCAGAGATGTCCAACTCATAGACGAGACACCAAAGCCCTAGGTACACTGTGCTGGTGTTTTTGTCTGTCTGTCTGTCAACTTGATACAAGCCAGGGTTGTCTGGGAAGTGGGAACCTCAATTGAGAAAATGCCTCCATCAGATTGGCCTGTAGGACATTGTTTTGATTACTAACTGATGTAGGAGGGCCCTGTGTGGGTGGTGACATCCCTGGTAAGACAGTACTGAGTTGCACTAGAAAGCCGGCTGGGCAAGCCATGGGGTGCAGCAGCACCCCTCCATGGCCTCTGCTTCAGTTTCTGCCTCTAGACCCTTTCCTCCCCAAATTGCTTCTGATGATGGTGTTTTAACACAGCAACAGAAACCTAACTAAAACACTCACAGTGTAACAGAAGAGGTAGGCAGGCTTCAGTCACTTCAGAAGGGATATCACTCCTGAGGGAAGCAGTATCCACTACTGTGCCTACCCTGAGCTGTCCTTCACAACGTGACCTACATGAGGTCTACTTACCCCTGCAAGGGCCTTCTTGGTGGCTAGAATGTAAGGAGCATCTCCTAATAGACATCCACAGATGGCTGCAGACTAGTCCTGGGGGCTGGCTAGCCTAGCCACAGGGCTGAGGCCACACACAGCAGAGGAGGAGTCCTACCAGATGGCTAGCTGCTAGGGCCGCTTGGGTAGAACTGGCAGCCAGCCGGGACCTAATGGGCTGCCTAATGAGCCCCTACATGATTTTTCACCCATATTTTTCCAATAAAAAAAGCAGTTAGACACCAACCACGGCCCTGAGGAGGAGCCATCTGTGTGTACACTCCTGAGCCTGCAGGTAGCCCTCCCTGCACTGCCAGCTGCCATACAGGAGTGCAGCCCTGGTGGGTGGAGGTGCATAGCTGTCCTGTGAAGGGCTAGTAGAGCTTGTGGGCTACTGAGCTGCAGGTGACAGGGCGACTTGAGAGACTTGCCCTGAGTCTCTGAATCCTGAATTGTATCAGAGCCCCAGGCTTGTCCCTGGGGGAGAGACATAGAGAACTAAGCTTAGATTCTGCCAGCTTTGGTAGAAAGGACCACCCTACCTACGTGAATTGTCCAGCTCCACAAAGGGAGTCCAGTTCCCCCTTCCTGCCACTGCAGGGCTCAGCCTCTCCGAGTCTGTTTGAGTCTCCTAAACAATGAAGTCATTGGGGGTCCCCACCCCCACCCCACCGACAGGATCTCTCTACAGCTCTAGCTGTCCTGGAACTCACTATGTAAACCAGGATGGGCTCACACTCCGCCTACCTCCACCTTACTGAGGGTTCAGGCACCACTCATCAGTGACCCTGCTCACTGCTTCCAGGTCACATGGAGGGCGAGACAGTGGCTGTGAAAGTTAAAGGGTCCCAGAAAAGGCAGGGACATTGTCACCTCAGAAAGAGGGCAGTGATTCAGTCCTAACTTACTCCTCAGTAGGGAACCTGGCCTTGGCAAATGATGTCCAAAAGACAGGATCTAAGCCACTTGGGTCCCAGCATCGTGAAGAGGGAAGCATGGGGTCTGGGCTCTCAGACTCACAACCCCTAAACTCAGGACCCCAGCATCCAGGAAGCAGCATTTTTGTGGTGTCAGGAGCTGAGATGTCTGGGCCATGATCTGTATCTGTGGTGTTGGGGTACTTGGGAGGATACAGCTCCCACACAAAACCCTTTGCTCGTGGAAAGGGCAATCTGAGTTAACAGGGCAGGCTTGTGACTGCCCATAAAGATAGATAGATAGATAGACAGACAGACAGACAGACAGATAGCCATCCCCAGAGCAGCAGGCCGCTCTGCTGGCTGCTCTGTTCCTTGTATATACCAGTTCAGAAGCCTCTAAGGCTACCACCCCAGTGACTAAACAGAGACACTATGGAATAGGACGGTTGCTACCTTGGCTACTGTTGAAACCCCGACTCACTCCTCTTGCTCGGGGACTTGAGGAAAGGTGACAGAAGAGTGCCCCCCCACTCTCCCTGGCAGCTACTTCTCCATAGGGCCCCACTCAGCCCCACCCCCAACCCCCACCTAGAACTCTCTGAAGTCCCAACAGTATGTGTCTTTCTGGGACTCCACACAGCAGGCCTAGGAACAGCCTTGGGACACAACAGTGGACAGGAGACCAGGTACCCTGGAGGCTCAGGGTCAACTATGGCTGCTGTGAAGTTAGGGAAATGATGGAGACCAGTGTGTGTGTGTGGGGGGGGGTTGCTTCCTCTAGAAGACTCGAGGGAAGAACGGGAGCTTGAAACCCCTTTCATGCACCTTCCAGTCCTATGCTCTGAGCAGCTCTGGGCAATTACAGTAGGGGTGGCACCATGGGACCTCAGGCTCAGCACTGGTCCAGGAGTCTGTTTACATGTTGTTTCTGTTTGTTTACATGTTCTATCTGTTTAAGGTGTCTGCAGGGAAGGAGGCAGCAGCTCCAGACAGGGAGGGGCACAACTTTCCCACAGGTTTCCCACCCTGAGCCCCACTGGCTCCCTCAGGACATACCGACCTCCAGGACTTTTCCCCTTGACACGTTCAAGGGACCTGTGAGAAGAACCTGCACTGCAGAGGGGCCATGAAGGCACCACAAGGGCTTGAGACCAGACGGTACAGGCAGGTGGCCAACAGAGCTGGAGGGGCCCTGGGGCCAGCTGAGGTGAACCTGCCAAGAGGCCAGACATGGCTCCATGGAGTCCTGCCTGCAGATTCCGCCTAAATAAAGCATGCGTGACACCAGACACCAAACACCTTTTCATAAAAACTTGCCACAAACCAATGTCCAAGGCTAACTTCCAACCCCTCCTATGTCCTGTGTCCGGGAAACATCTCCCTCGGTGGCCTCTCCTCTGTATATGGGATTGCCACATCCAACCGAGGCTCCCAGTACCCCAGTCCCATTGGCTAGGACTTGGTAAGTGTGACCTCTGCTAAGTCCCCTCCCTCCTCTCCCGATTCCTCAACCATCTGTGAAGAAGAGCTACCTGGAGGGCTCAAGAGCCCCGGAGGGCACAAACCCTGGGTTAATGGGGACATTTTGTTTTGACCGACAGCTCCTACCCCGCCTCCCCACCTCCCACCCCCGAAGGAGCCTGCTGCTGTTCTGCAAAGGTCTCTGTCAGGGTCTCTGCAGTGGCTGCCTGTCTGAGGCCCGAGGTCACAGCAGGCACAGCAGCCAGGGAGAAGCTCCCTGTAGTATTAGCCTCTCAACAGGGAGAACTCCCAGACAGTGACTCTTCCTGGCTTTGTGGGGTAGATAGGTAGATTATCCCAGGTCAGTCCGGAAGGAAGGGGCTGGGGGGAAGCCAAGCTCACCTTGTCATCCACGCCACTCTCACTGTCGCACTGTGGGTCAGAGAGAGAGAGAGAGAGAGAAGTGTGTCAGTGCCTTTCATACTGCCAGGGGTACCAGGATACAGGGTACATGTGGGCGTTCCTAGCCACATCTCTGCCAGGAGGGACAATGTGAAGGAACAGGGACAGATGGAAGGCATACTAGCTTCCCTCGGGATAGGTGGACTCCAGTTCCATAGGACTAGGCCAGATCCTGTAGCTTCAGAATGACCTGCGATGTTGGGAAATGTTCGGGGAACTTTACCCAGTCCAGATGAACTCAACCATCCCAGGAACCTCCATGGGGCCCACTCCATCTTGTGAGGAGGACCCAGGTTGCAGGAGGTCCCCACCATACTCTCACTGACAGGAAGTAGCCCCAATAGCTATTCTTCTACACCCAGATGGGATGGGGTACAGAGGAGGTGGATAGTACCACAAGGGACAGTGAACCAGTAGGCAGCGGCACTGCTACCCAGCTGAGAGCTCATGTTCCTTCTCCTGGTCTGCTACCCAGCTGAGAGCTCATGTTCCTTCTCCTGGTCTGAGACCAGGAGTTTAAGTGGAGATA
This sequence comes from Mus pahari, assembly GCF_900095145.1. NCBI lineage: Eukaryota > Metazoa > Chordata > Mammalia > Rodentia > Muridae > Mus > Mus pahari. Next base: position 255,006 of record NC_034612.1, read on the forward strand.
CCAGCATCCCATCCAGCTGCTCTGGCCTCTGGAGCAGGTCACACTTACGCTGTGTGGCCTTGACAAGTCCCCTGCCCTCTCAGTGCCTCAGTCCATGCTTCTGTAAAGCAGGGACAGCAGCTTCTCTTGGTGGGAGTGTAGCTACAGACACTGGCCTTCAGTGTGTACTTGCTTAGGGTGGGACTCAACAAATGGAGTCAGATGACCCATTTGTGAAAGACCCATTTGTGAGGACAGCTGGTTAACTCAAGAAAACAAATCGTTGCTTCCCATTTTCGGAAAGCAGATTTGAAAAGGACACACTGCTGGTGAACAATGCCGTTTCCTCTAAATTAAAAAGGGAGGAAACTTGCTAGTAACTGCAATTATGATACGTTCATGTCAAATAAAATTATATTGCTGAAAATAAATCTCCCCAAGACACATGAGATGGACACTGGGCTGCAGTGAGGCATGCACAGTGCTGGCTTTATAAGTTGTAGTCAGCATGATTAATGCACACCATTTAAGTATATCACCTTCCACTGCCCCATCCAAAGGCCATGATGTCTTCAGTGACAAAGTTCAGAGTTGAATAAAAATGTGCTCACCAGCCACTCATTGCAGCTCAAGGACAATATGCCAGAGAGCAGGGATGGGCGTGTGGGGGGTTTTCTGAGGCTGGTAGGTTTCACACCTGCAGCTCATAGACCCCTAGCATTCTTGTAGTGTGGGACATGACCTGAGTGGGCAGGCACCAAGACTCTGGATGCTAAGCCATGGCTAGACATCATTTCCTAGAAGAGTGGGTCTCAACCTTCTTCATGCTTCCACCCTTTCATGTAGTTCCTCGAGTTGTGGTGACCTTCAATCATAAAATTATTTTATTGTTACTTTATAACTGTAATTTTGCTACTGTTATGAATCATAATGTGAATATCTGATATGTGATCCCCAAAGGGGTAGTGACACACAGGTTGAGAACTGCTGTTTCAGAGGAAGGGAGATATATGTGGCTCTTCAGGTGTGCATACAGCCAAGGCCCTTTCATGATCCCCTACTGAGAAGCACAGCTTCACTGGCTGGGATCACCTGGGCTCTAAGCATGGGGCTCAGCCAAGGACTAGACCTGGACTCCTCAAAGCCTTGTGTGCTGGCTGGTTTTGTTCAACTTGGCACAAGCTGGAGTTATCACAGAGGAAGGACCTTCAGGTAAGGATATGCCTCTGTGAGATCCAGCTGTATGGCATTTTCTCAATTAGTGATCAAGCGGGCAGGGCCCATTGTGGGTGGAGCCATCCCTGGGCTGGATGTTTTGAGTTCTATAAGAGAGCAAGCTGAACAAGCCAGGGGAAGCAAGCCAGTAAAGAACATCCCTCCATGGCCTCTGCATCAGCTCCTGCTTCCTGACCTGCTTGAGTTCCAGTTCTGACTTCCTTTGGTGGTGAACAGCAGTGTGGGAAGTGTAAGCTGAATAAACCCCTTCCTCCCCAGCCTGCTTCTTGGTCATCATGTTTGTGACTCAGGCACCTTGACACCCCCTCCCACTGGGAGGAGGGCAAGACTTGGTGAGATAGCATGTAACAGGGGCTCCGTGTTATGAGAGTTTGCAAATGAGGACATGGCTGTGGGGAGAGGAGGGATGACCACACAGAGCTCATGGGACCTTCGAGGAAAGTGGGAGATAAGACCATGGAAGTGAGTGGAGCCTGAATACACCGGAACATTCTAGTGCAGGTGGAGTGGAGGTGGCGGCTTGGGGGTTAGGGGCACGTGGGGAGCTTGCCACCTGGGCTGCCAGGACTCATGATCAGAGAGAGCCTCTTACATCAAACCTCATTAAACTGTCAGTATAGCAGGATCAACCGGTTTGGTCTGTCACTGGGGCAGCCTGGGGGCAGCTGGATCACTTTCCAGTCCTACCCTCTGCTCCTTCTTCAGCCCCAGAGCTCACCTGTACCTTATCCTATGGCCAGTCAGGACAGCAATTCACAGACCTAGACTGGTCACAGACTGCCCAATGGCTTTTAGGTCTGAAGTCAGATGAGCAGGGCTAACCAGTGGGACACGAGGACGAGGGAGGGCACTGATGGTGTCTAGCACCAGCTGAGAGGACCCAGAGACCATCCAGATCCTATCACTGTCAGACGGTGTGACACCATCAGCAATATGTAGACAAACGGACTCATGTGATTAGAACTACTGACTCAACAGTTCACTGCACCGGAGTTAGAACCGAGTGAGGACAAGGTGGGGAAGAGACACACCCACCTTTTAAAAGTGGCCTGAGCAACATCCAGGGGTTGGACAGAGCTCAGAGGCCCTGAACAGCCTGGCATGTGTGACAGTGATAACACCATCACTATCCTTATTACCCCTCTGATAGCTATTCTGATAGTGAACTTGACAGGACAGGATTTGGAACCAGCTAAAAGACATACCTCTAAGCATGTCTCTGAGGTACTTCCAGACAAGTTTCACCAAGGTGGTGAGACTCACCCTCAGGACGGGTGGCACCATCCCAGTGTCTGGGGTCCTAGACTGAGAGAAAAGGGAAACCTGAGCTGGACACTACCATTCCTCTCTGCTTCTTCATTCCTGAGTGCATGTGTGTAAACAGCTTCCTCCTGCTGCCACACTTTCTCTGACGGACTGTATCTAACTGTGAGCTCAAATCAATTCTTCTGTAATTTGCTTTTGTCAAGTCTATTGCCATAGAGACAACAACAGTAACATCAACATCAACAACAAAAACAAAAAATAACCAAGAAAAATGGAACCAAGAAGTGGTATCTTTGCTGTGGTACCAACCATATGGCTCATAAGCCTTTGGAACTGGTTTGTGGAAAGAATTAGAAGAATCTGAACCTGTAGGCTAGAGAAGCCATGGAGTGGTGTAAGTAGAACTTGGGGGCCACTCTGGTAGTAGTCTGGAAGACTAGAATGCCAAAAGAAATATAAACAGTGGGAGCTAGGAGATTAGGTTTCAGAGAAGAACAGGCCTCTGCTAGGAACTGGGCTAAGCAATCATCCGTAACATTTTGGCAAAGACTCTGGTTGCATTTTGCCCATGTCCTGAGAACTTTGGTGAGGTTGATTTAAAATATGCCAAGAAGAGTTCACTTGGTAGAGGAAATGTCAAGAGAGCACAGCATTCAAGCTGCTGCACGGCTACTGCTCACTGCCCGCACACAGGTCTACAGTGACAGACAGCAGCAAGTGGAGCAGAAAGACGGGGAAGGCATTTGAACCCACTTAAGGTTGCAGACAAAGAGGGCCTAGAGGAAGCGGCTGTGATTCTTTAAGAACCTAGTGCCAGTATGAACAAGCCTTCTTACTGAGGAGATGGTGAAGCCAGTAAATTACTTGCCACACAAACATAAGGACCTAAGTTTGAGGCCAACTGTGGTGGCATATGCTTGTAATGGAGAAGCCAGGCCTAGTCCATGAACCTTGGGATTAATGAGAGGCCAGGTACCAAAGAACAAAATAGCCAGTTATGGGGTGCACACTTTTAAGCGCAGTACTCAGGAAGAGGCAGTACAATCTCTCTGAGTTCCAGGCTAGCTTGGTCTACATACCAAGTTCTAGGACAGCCAGGACTACATAAAAAGAACCTGTCTCAAAAAGCAAAGCCAAAAAATTAAAGGTGAATAGCTCCTGAGATATGATAGCCAAAGTTGAACTCTGGCCTCTACACACATGTGCACATATAATGTACATACAAGATTGCATGCACACAGACAGATTTTCCAGGGACACGTCTTTAATCCCAGCACTCTGGAGGTGAAAGGAGGCAGATCTCTTTGAGTTCAAGGCCAGCCTGAACTATATACCAATAGACCTTGAATCAGAGAGAAAAAAAAAAAAGAGAGAAAATTCCTACTATGTTCTGGGACAATAGGAAAGATGCTGAGTACAAGCCTACCTTTCCGGAGGTCTAATTTGTGATAATGCAAATTTATCTAAAAGGGGAACCCTGAATTAAGAATATCCCTAAAGAGTTTTCCTCATTAAGAGACAAACTATCAGGGCTGGAGAGATGGCTCAGCAGTTAAGAGCACTGACTGCTCTTCTGAAGTTCCTGAGTTCAACTTCCAGCAACCACATGGTGGCTCACCATCCGTAATGAGATCTGACACCCTCTTCTGATGTGTCTAAAGACAGCTACAGTGTACTTACATATAATAAATAAATAAATCTTTTTAAAAAAAAAGAGAGAGAGAGAGAGAGAGAGAGACAGACAGACAGACAGACAGTCAGACAGACTACTAGGGAAAGGTTTTCTCAGGAGCCATTACAGTTGAGGTGGAAAAGAATGTGACAGAACTGTCCACATTGGTGCTGGCTTTACCAACATGCAAATACAAGAAGTAAGGGGTCATGGAGGCATTCACCAGAACTCTAGGAAGCTGCTGGGGATGGGCAATGTGCAGCAGGATTGGATTTCCTGAAAGAAAGGCTAGAGGCCATTCGTCGTGTAAAGCTATGAACATTACGAAGGGGAGCCTAGGATGTTGTAGATATCAGTACTATGGGACATCTGCCAAGGAAAACTGCCAGCACAGAGCAGAAATAACTCGAGAGGGAGGCTGTGTACTGCAGGCAGAAGAACCAGACGGGCAAGGCTATCAGAGCCACTGGAGCCCGGACGACTCCATCGTGACCCCCAGGTTCTGCACGGAGCTGCAAGATTTGGTGCTCCCTCTGGTAGCTTCAGCTTTATCTTGGCCTAGTCACTCTTTGTCGTGCCTCTAGCTCTCCTTTTGGGATGGGAATACATTTAGTTCATACCATTGAACAGCAAACGTCTATAACTTGTCATAATCCAAGACACAGAAAAAAAAAAGCCATACTTGCACTTCTGAACAATGTTGGAACAACTTTGAGATGGACTAAATGCATTTTGCATTGGGAGGAAGAGTGGATTGATGTGTTTGGGTTTTGAGTTCATACGGGGTGAAGTGCGATAGTTAAGGTTAACCTGAGAGGATTTAGAACCATCTAGACAGTACACTTTAGGATGCGTTTCCCTCCCTGAATGTGAGCAGCACATGATGTGGGGTCCGAAACGGAAAAGAAAGTAGAAAACAAGTAACGTAACATTCACCTCTGCTTCCTGACTGTGGGCGCGGATGGCCTTACCCTCCTGGGAACAACATGCCTTCCTTCCCTGCCAGGATGAATTATATTCAAACTGGATGGCTCCGGTGGGGGCTCCGGTGGAGAAGGTCTCACTTCCCTTGTCAGGCAGGACGCTGGGAGAGCGACCACGCTCCACTGACTATATGGTCAATATCAAAATGGACTTTTTCTTTCTTTTTGGGGGTAAGGGGAAAGGTCATGGAGGAAAGGGTCAGACATGAGATGACTGCGGTGAGCACAATCAGGGTGCATGACATGGGATTCCCAAATAATCAATAAATACATTATGTTAAAAAAAAATAGGGTCTCTCTAAATAGCCCTGGCTGTCCTGGAAATCACTATGTAGACCAGGCTGGCCTCAAACTCAGAGTCTGCCTGCCTCTGTCTGCTGCTCAAACTCAAAGAGATCCGCCTGCCTCTGCTTCCTAAGCACTGGGATTAAAGGCGTGCACCACCACACACAGAAAATAAACCCTTCTTAAAGCTGGATGTGCTAGGTGTCTTGCCGCAACAACTAGAGAACTAAGCACCATCACTGCTAACGCTCCACTCTACTAAGCACCATCACTACCCACTAAAGCTCCTTCCTGTCAGCCATTCAGCTTGGCAGCCATCCCTCAGATGGGCTTCTCTATCCTGACAGCTCCCCACCATCCGGGATTTCCTCCACTCTTTTCTAGAAACCTGGTCAGCTGCCTGCTGGGGTGGGAACGACTTGTCACTCCCACAAAGACACAAGTCAGCATGGTTGTTAAGGCAGGAACAGCACCTTTCTTTCTTCTCTGTGTGAGTGTTAATTACAGCTTACAGCCGTATTCAGAGGAGAACCACTGTCTCCCACCACTCAAACAAAGGCATGAAAATTCATGAAGAGAGCCTTGTAGCCAGAGCTACTCCCAGTCATAACCCTAACCCTCCAAGTGTATCCAGGAGGAGAGGACAGAAAGGACAGGAGGCAGGCCTCCCAGACTCCCACAGGTCACCATACCTGGGCCAGGGTTAGGGGCTGTGGGAGCCTCAGGCAAGGGCCACATGTTTCTACCCAGTTACCACGCAAGAGCTGTGAGATATTACCAGGGCTGTGGGACAAGGAGGCCTGTTCCTCCTCCAGCTGAAACATACACCCAATGGCACTGCCACTCCTTGGCAGAGGCCCAAGGAGATGCAGACTAAACAGGATAAAGGCAGCAGGAACATAAGAAGATGCAGGTTCATTGGCCATGATGTACACAAAAGTCTCAGGATAGTCTACTGAGCCAGCCCAAGAACGGGGTAAGGTCTCAGCCACAGGGATGCTGGGTATCAGAGGTGCCACTGGGGGCTGGGCATAGGTTGCCTGAGGCATGTACAGGTGCTCCACTGGCTTCTGCTGACACATAGGCCTTGTATAGTCCATGCATGTGACAACTTTATGGTAGGCATCAATCAGCCCTTAGATGTGTGCACATGCATTTTAGTGTCCCTGCACATGCTTGAGAGTCCTGCAATATACGCTGAAGCCAGACCTCACACACAAGTCTTGGCATCCCGATTCTCTCCTCAGCTCCTTCCTGGATCCTGTGAGGGTGGTCAAGTGCCATGCCACTGACAGGGCTTGGGCTTCTGTCCTGGGCCTCCAATGTGTGTATTCCGGCTTTCATACAGGCTTGGGACTTTCCAGAGAAGAATCCAGCCTAGGAGACTGCCTCTGCAGGTGTGGGATGGGAAGAGGCTCCCCTCCATGCGTATTCTAATTAGCATGTGAGGTGTCCCTATGTGACTCTGAGTGGCTAGTGAGGTCACATGCTATGTTCAACACTGGAAAGTTCTGATGCTGTGTTCAACACTGGAAAGTTCTGATGACTGGACAGGGATTAATACATGGAGGCATGTGGACAAGGTCACTGTTCACTCTTACGATCACTTCTGAGAGTGAGTCAGTGAAACTCTTCCCCACGCCCCAACCCCCACCTAAACATAGTGGGTTTGGCAGGCCAGTATGTCTACCCCATGCAGCTAGGTCACCAACTGGGGCCTCCCCATAGCTGCCTGGTATCCTTAGGGACCAGACAGCCCACAACTGGTTCCATAAACTTCTTTCCTACTTGACTCTTGGAGCCCTTGGAGCCGATGAACCTTTGAGGACAAGAGTCCCGTCCTTGACTGTGGGTGCTGGGATGTGAGGTAGAAACTGTGGCCACATGCTCCAAGCTCATCTGTCCATTTCAGTGAATTGGAGGCTTAGAGGGTAGAGGACCTGCTGTGGCAAGTCAGCCAACAGAGGCTGGGAGCTTAGTTTAGAGCCCAGAACCAGGTTCTAGGTGATATCTAGCAGAAACATATATAGGGCTAATGACAGTTGAGGGTGAAGGCAATTCAAGTGTTGTTATCCAGTTCTTACATGCTAAAGCCCAGAAGATGACTATCAGAAACCAAGAGGGCCAGGCAGAACATCCCTGCCTAAATATGACATTTCTGTCCTTCAGACTGTGGACATCATCCCTTGTGCCTCCATACAGTGCTTGCAACGGAGGGCCTTGTGATGCATATAACAGACCCAACCTCAGAGGAAGGTCAGTGTCAGAGGAGACTGAGCATTGCATATGGAAGGAAGGAGTCAAGATGGGGAAGGGGAAAGCCCTGGGGAAGTCACAGACAAGAGATGGCTGGAAAGGGAGAGGGTAAGGTGACCAAGACTGAGGACCAGTGTTAATACTGGGTATGATGGAGCCACAGGTAACTGAGCTGAGGATCAGGGTGGCTCTGCTGGACCCAGGCTGATGCGGTACACTCTGAGTGGACCAACAGGACTTGACAGACTAGATGTGGACATGTAAGGGACATGGACACAGTGGGGCCCAGCAGCTGGGGATGAACGGAGAGTTATATATAAGTCTGTATGTCTATATACAGTCAACTTCTGAGATAGGACTGGCTGGGACAGGACTTGATGGACAGGGTCATAGGACGTCTGCCTTGGGTTAGAACCTACATCCTACCCACTCCCTTCCCCCGCCTCCTTCCCTAGCTGGGTCTCTGTCAGGCACTGGTACAAGCCAGATGGGGGCCACATGTCTCATTCAGGTCCCATCACATAACCTGGTCATTAATGGGGAAACTGAGGCCAGAGGAGTAGGGTCCATCCCCAGGTACAACTAGGGATGACTGAGTCCTGGATTTAGGTTGGACCCTCTTCGTGAGGCCATGAAAATCAGACCTAATTAACTATATAGTATTTGGTAGGCCTGAAAACTCCACTTCTGTCTACTCAGCTAATTTACTTTGTAAGTGTTTAGGCTTTAAAATCAAACAAAGCACTAATTACACAACCAACAGTCAATTAAGTTACAGCAGCTTAGTAAACCACATGGGCAAACCCACTGTGGGACCAGCTGACCACTCGGGCAGCTATGGTCTCTGAATGTGCACACCGACCTCCTGCTGGTCTCCCCTGTAGCCTGAGCCTTCAGTACAGGAAGGCCTGGGGACAATGGCTACCCATACTGGCCGGCATCCTACCTCCTACCAAACCTTAAGGTGTATGCAGCCTGTTCAGGAGTCTGACTATCAGTTGGCCTATCAGTGGAGCACGGAGCTGTATTTGTGAGGGATCCAGAGCAAGTGGCCCCTTCTCTAACCAGGCTCAACTATGTGAACTCATTCCTCAGCTGTGAGGGTCTAGGCCCCAGCTCACTTAGCAAATACTCATGACCCGGTGGCTTAGCAGTGATGTCATCAGTCTCCCTCTCTCACAGAGACAATTCCAACAAGATAAATGAGGCCCTGAGCAACAGACAGTTGTCTGCAGGGTAACTGTCCTGGAGGGTGCTCTTCTCAGCTCTGTGTAAGAACTGGAGGTAGGGGGCAGTCGTAGAAAAAGTGCCCAGCACCTTTTATCATTCTGGAATGTTCCAACAATTTTCTCACAGATTAAAAACCAGCTTAAAGCTGGGTGTGGTGGCGCACGCCTTTAATCCCAGCAC
>NC_034612.1:264242-270224 GCF_900095145.1 Mus pahari
AAAAAAAAAAAAAAAAAAAAAAAAAAAAAAAAAAAAAAAAAAAAAAAAAAACAACAACAAAAAAAACCAAAACCCAGCTTAAGCCAAATTTATGCTTGGGCTTAATTCTAATTCTTTAATTCTTAATTCTTGTGAAAAGTGTTACTAAGTTTCTCAGATTGTGTTTATATAACAGCAAGGAAAATCTAGACAAGTGGGGTCACTATCCAGTAAACCACGGAATACGGTATGTAGACCTGCATCACAGACATGCCTCATCTGTTTGCTCCACAGGGTCATATGTCTGGGGCACATGCTGATTCTGTCTTTCAGACTCAGCCTGATACTCATCACACAAGGGATTCTGTAATTTCACTTGGAGCTTCCTCCGTTTTCCATTCATGTCTCAAGGGTACACACTCTCATTTTAACAATGTTGTTGACTTCATTATCTTTGTGTTCCCAAGCTACAGAGATGTGTACAGCACATTGTGGTATGTTGTTTAAGCTCCACCCCACGCCAGTCCACACATACCTGGACATCTCTCCATGCCCCAGCTGTCTACCCTATTCTGACTGGAGCTAACCAGCACACTGGATTACTTTCCTGGTTCCTACAGGCCTCTGTAACTGGAATTACAATCAAAGGTAATTACAATCATACAGAGGTAGTCACAGGCACACATGTGAAAGAGTACAGGCAGCTCCTGGAAAATCTCCCAACTGCTCTAGATAAGTTACTCTGGGGACCCCACAACGAACTTGGGCATAGAGCCTTCCCCTGCACACTGTGACATTTTCTAACAGCACAGGGCCTCCACCTGTTCACTGTGACATTCTCTAATAGCACAGGGCCTCCACCTGCACACTGTGACATTCTCTAACAGCACAGGCCCTCCACCTGCACACTGTGACATTCTCTACCAGCATAGAGCCCTCCACCTGCACACTGTGACATTCTCTACCAGCATAGAGCCCTCCACCTGCTCACTGTGACATTCTCTAACAGCACAGGGTCTCCATCTGCACACTGTGACATTCTCGAACAGCACAGGGCCTCCACCTGCACACGGTGACATTCTCTAACAGCACAGGGCCTCCACCTGCACACTGTGACATTCTTTAACAGCATAGAGCCCTCCACCTGCACACTGTGACATTCTCTAACAGCACAGAACCTCCACCTGCACACTGTGACATTCTCTAAAAGCACAGGGTCTCCATCTGCACACTGTGACATTCTCTAACAGCACAGGGTCTCCATCTGCACACTGTGACATTCTCTAACAGCACAGGGTCTCCACCTGCACACTGTGATATTCTCTAACAGCACAGAATCTCCACCTGCACACTGTGACATTCTATAACAGCAGAGCCCTCCACCTGCACACTGTGACATTCTCTAACAGCACAGGGTCTCCACCTGCACACTGTGACATTCTCTAACAGCACAGGCCCTCCACCTGCCTGTGATACATTCTCTAACACAGTCCCTGCTCTACTTCCCTTGCCCATAACATAGCTGGGCCTGTGAGATTGCTATGTCCCTTTGGCCTTGACCACAGTCCCAGGACTGCCAATGGCGGCTATGTCCAAGCCTTGCTCTCCGGCCCCACACCACCCCAGTTTAGCCGTAGTTCAGACGGAGCTGCTCTGATTGCTTCCTAGGTCATCTCCCTTTCTTTCACGCAAGCTGGTGTGCTCCCCACTACTTCTTAGCTCCCTGGGCAGCAGCCCCAGTTAGGCTGGGATAACTGACAAGCCTGTGTCGGGAGATAAAGAAAAGATGGCCAGGCCCAGCACGCAGATGACCTTTCTCAGAGTCCACTATATTAGTATATTCTTGTGTTGTCAGACTGAGCATGCTAACGACCTCATGAATTATTTATCAACAAACTCTTAAACAGCACCCCGGTTAACACTCATCTCTAACTGTGGTGTCATAGCAGCTCTGGCTTGTTCTCAATAATTGAATTCTGACTTTGACAGACATTATGCTCTGGGCTGGCAAGGTCACCCTCTGGAGGACCAAGGGCCATCACCCAGTGGTACCACAGTCTTTCTCCTGGCAGCTAACTGTGGCTTCTAAGACAGAGGGACTGTCTCCAGTTTTCAACCACAGTTAGTCAGGGACCCTCACTTTAGCACAGTTGCTAGGAGGTACTCAGGTGTGGAAAGGTGGGGCAAGAATTCAGGAACCAGGCTGCCCTGAGAGGCCTGTTAAGGTTTCAGGACCTACAATTAGGGGTAGGACTGAACACATGGAACTGGCTCCCAGTGGTGACAGAAAGCATTGGTAGCCCCAGGAGGGACAACAGAAGAATGGGGCGCCAGGTCATAGCATTTCTGAGTCAGAACTGCTGGGGGTGAGGGGTGCTCCATCTATCTCCTTGTTGACCCTCTGACCTAGCTGTGGGGACCTAAGGCCACGGAGTGAGGCGCAGCTGTACAGGGTCAGCATTCAATTGCCCAAAGGGCCTAGTGGCTCCAGCCTGAAGGCAGGACCTGATAGGCTTCTGGACTAGGGAAGAGTGTGGGAGACCCTCTCTGCGTTAGGCCATGGTACACAGTGTTGTCTGAAGGTCTCATGCCCGAAATGCCAAAGGAGCCTAGCCCTGTAGTTCACTGTCTAACACTGGGGAAGCTGGGCAGAGAAGTGGCGCCTCTAACCCATGAGCTGTTTCACTTCTTACAGCAAAGCCCAGTGGCCCAGGCAGCTTAGGGCACAGGGAGAGCTAGGGAAGCCCCTGGGGAAAATGGTACCCTTGTGGAACTAGGTCTATTCCAAGCCTGGAGATACCTGACTTCCCCCTGGGCAGGTGCCTGAGAAGGTGCCTTAGAAGACCCTGACCAGGACCAAGTGTACACAGTCTAGATGGCCTTCAGTCCGGACCAGCCACCAGCTCATGTCCCCACTCTGAGGGTAGAGGCACTTGATGGCTGAACTACACAAATCATGAGTCAGAAACAGTGACAGGACTTCTCAAACCAGACGCCAGTGTGAGTAGAGGCTTGGGGTAGTCTCTGCAGAGTCATGTCCTGTCTCTAGGGGTAAAATGGGACAGGGAAGGACCATGACCACTGTCCCCATTTAGGCATGGCCCTCCAGGGGATCACTACTCCCCAGTGCAATGTTCATACCAGGGATTTGATGCCTGTTTCTGAATCTGTAAGTTGAATTATGCCTCTTTCAAAAGTCAGCTGCCACTCTGAAATAAGATAACACGGAGGAATTTTTAGAGGTGACGGGAATACTGTGGGAGAAGAGAAGTCCTCAGAAATGTTCTGGTTCGTGTCGTACCTACATCACCTTAAAACAGAACCACACACCCACATGTCGTATGTAATGTCCCAGGCCCAGCATCACAGTCTATGGCTGGACCGTCATCTCCCAGACTCCACAAGACTCGCCTACATACTGGCTGGTGATGACTCCAAGCTAACCGGGGGGACTTCTCCAGAGGTAACCCAGCTGCAGTTGCATCTAAGCCACTAAAACAGTCCTCACCTGGCACCACGGCCTCAGTCTGGGGAGTCTCGTCTTCTTTACCATCTAACCCAATACGTGCAGATAAGGACGGGTATACTGCCTCACATTCCCTCACCTCCACACTCTGCTTCTCTGGGCTGCTCATCTGGCAACACTCACCTTCTTCCAGTTCCCTGAATACACCAAAATACCACTGTGAAGAGCCCTCACCCAATCGCCTGTCATCTCTCCCGAGTCCCACCCCCGGCCACTGGGGTGGTCTCTCCGCAATAACCCAGTGCTATCCATCCCTGACCACTAGGGTGACCATATACCTCTCTCCAGCATAACCTGATGCCATTTTTCCTCCTTCCAAGTAGTTAGTCTGAAGTCACTTACCCATCTTTCATATTGGGGGGGGGGGTGTTTCGAGACAGGGTTTCTCTGGCTGTCATGGACGGGGAGCCTGGAACTCAGAGGTCTGCCTGCCTCTGCTTCCACAGGGCTGGGATTAATGGCGTGAGCCACCACTGCCAGGCTCACTGCCCTGCCTGCTGTGTGCAGTGTCCCTGCAGGAGCAGTTCTATTCGTGTGGGGCTTCCTCTGAAGTGGTAGCCACATCTCCAGTCCCGCCTGGGGAGGGATCAGCAGAGCACAGCTAGCTGTGAAGCTGTGCGCTCAGACTCGGTCGTTCTGCGAGGTTGATGAATGGGAGCCATGGGTTCAGTCGCTACTCCACCTTTAGACTCCTGTGCTGAGCTTAGGGGGGAGAGAGTAGGTGCCCCCAACCCCCTGCCTGGCTCCAGAGAGAGGCTGGCAGGTTTATTGCTTTTGTTCAAATTATGATCACTTGGAAGTGGCCCATGGAACAGCTCGATGGATGTCATAAGCCTGCCTGTGAATACAGAGTCTATAGGACTACTATAGGACTGAAAGGCTGGGGCAGACATGTGACTGACCAGGATAGAGGCACTGGAACAGAAGAGGGGATAGAGGGGGGCTCACTTTCATCACTGAAAGGCACAAGGTAGAACAGGCATATAGGAATGGCTGCGCTCCCATTCTGGGAACTTGAGGAAGGGGTGACAGCTCCGCCCATGTGTATTGTTAGCCCAGGCTCTGTGGCACCTGCCTACCTCAGGCCACGCCTATGCTGCTTCCTTTTGGATGCCTCAGCCACCTGACCCAATGCCACACTTGGCTTTAAGCACAGCTAAGTCCTGCTTCTGGGGAAGTGGTTGTGTGACCCAATGCTCACAGAGATTCAAGTCTATCCTCCTTCCAAGGCAGAACAGCCCTGACTGCTTAGATCCCACTGTCGGGCTCTGGAGTGCTTGAGCATAACCTAGGGACTCAGTGACACTCACAGGTATTCCAGAGGCAGGCAAGTCCTTGCTTTGGGGGAAGCAGAGGCATCCTTAGGCCATTGCATAGAGGAGCAAGCCAAGCCAGTCAGTCCCAGCTCAGCCAAATCAAAGCACAGCATCCAGACCCATCCCCAGACCCAGAAGGAAAATGGCAGGGCCGGGTGTGGAGCCCAGCAGCACACAGCACTAAAGAGGCTTCATCCCTGGTCCAGGACAAAGGAAAGTATCCATGTGATAAAGAATACCTTCCACGGGGTTCTCGGCCCTCAGACATCCTGAACAGGGCACTGCTGCCCACTCAGGACTCTCAGGCTGGAACCTCATGTACTCGGAGGGTGGCTATGAGGAGCCACACTGGCTCTTCTCTGCAGGCACAGAGCAGGTTCGCGTGGTCTGGACGGGGGAAGCACAGCCTCCACTCCTTCTACCCCTAAGGGCTCAGGATAAGATTAGTGCCACATGGGCAACAGAGACTTTCCTCAGCAAAGAACAGGTATGGGGTAGCGATGAAAAGGACCTCGTGGTATGGAGTGTGGGTACAGCAGAGTGCCTAGAGCTCTGGATGGACTGTGCTCCAAGCCAGGTGGCTCATGTGTGATAACTTCACTAGGTGAGGGGTCCCCATGCCAGCCACACAGGATGGGTACAGGTTCAGGTAGTAGCCTGTCTGGGGTCCACAGACTGTAGCCCTTCCTTTGACTATTCCTGTAATCAGGCAGGGTCCCTACAACTTTGAAGTCTACAGAGACTGGCACCTTGGCTGAAGGCTGAGGTGACACCTCAGAAGAGGCCAATGCCCAGGGAGCATGTGGTCTTAAAATCTTCAGAACAGACACTCTTCCAGTAGTGAACAGTGTTCCTATTACACTCAATCTCTGGGGAATCCTTCAAGCTGTGTAAGGGGAGCTGAGCTCCCGGGATAAAACCTTTGTCTCCTGCATGCTAGAAGCCCTGCACACTGCAGACAGTCATTGTGGGTCCAGGCCTGGTGTGAGAGGTAGGGTCCCTGTAATCAACATATTAGCCACGCAGATCTTATGAGGTGACCCTAATGGTCTATTCACAGAAGCACCAAGCACCAATCTCAGCTTGAAAATACACAGATGAAGCTGGCTGGTCTGGCAGATGCTAAAGGGCCCACATGCTGGGCCCACATAGCTATAGTGT
>NC_034612.1:270609-301136 GCF_900095145.1 Mus pahari
AGGCAGATTTCTGAGTTCGAGGCCAGCCTGGTCTACAGAGTGAGTTCCAGGACAGCCAGGACTACACAGAGAAACCCTGTCTCGAAAAAAAACAAAACCAAAAAAACCAAAAAAACAAAAACAAAAAAACTAAGTTATCTTTTGAGGGACTAAAGGGATGGCTCAGCAGTTAAGAGCAGCACGTCCTGTTTTTGCAGAGGATCTGGGTTGAGTTTACAGAACCTACACTGGGTGGCTCACAGCCACCTGTAACTCCAGTTCTATAGGATCTAAAGCCCTCTTCTGGTCTCCAAAGGCATCTAGAAGCACACAGTACACATAAATTTATATATGCATACACACAGAAAATAAAAAACAATTTAAAAGGAGAATAAAGAAAAGAAGAATAAAAATAAAAACCTTCAAAACTGATCAAAGGCAATATAATAATAATAACAATCAGCTAATTATACCCCATGCAAGGTGCCAAGGGGGCTTTTCTGGAAGGTACTGCTTGCTGGTGGGATCCTGATCCCTTTGGTACCTGGTCTTGAGGTTTGCTCTCACACAAAAGCATCCTTACCTACTCTAACGATCCAGACGGGGAAGAAGACAGTACAACTTTCTCACCATGTCCTATTCTCTCCTATAAGCCTGCGATGACTCTCTTATGCTGCACCACAGCCAGAGCCTCCCTGGCCCCACTGACCAGAAACTTCACCTCCACAGCTTCTTCGTCAGAACCTTCACCTGCCTGTGGCTCCTCAAGTACACTTAGGCTTCTACTGCAGGGCCTTCCTATGCTGCCCTTAGGCACAGCTTACCCAGGCCTACCCCTGCCACATGATGTAGGCAAGGTTACCCCACCTGGTCCTTCTGCTTCTCATCTCACTCCCCACCCATACCAGGCTCCCACACTTGGTACTGAGGATGCTCTGGAAGTATTCATACCCAGCAGGTGCGGAGGTTGCCTAAGACCAGAAGTAGAGATGCAGCTGACCTGATGAGACCAGTGTGATGGAGGCTGGAGACTTTTCTAACCTGTGAGGTGAGCGTTGCTCAGGCGGCCATGCATTTGTTGTCACTGCTGTCGGTGCTACTATGGCTGACACGCAGGAGATGCTCACTGAGCACTTACTGAAGGAGAAGGGTAAAGAAATGGCAATTCTTTTCTTGTATCCGGAGTTCACACAGGATACTGAAGGACACTATAGCTATGTGGGCCCANCATGTGGGCCCTTTAGCATCTGCCAGACCAGCCAGCTTCATCTGTGTATTTTCAAGCTGAGATTGGTGCTTGGTGCTTCTGTGAATAGACCATTAGGGTCACCTCATAAGATCTGCGTGGCTAATATGTTGATTACAGGGACCCTACCTCTCACACCAGGCCTGGACCCACAATGACTGTAGCCCCACCTTGCTCTGGCCTCTGAAAGGTCTACTGAGCCTGAGCTGCTGGCCCAATTCTTCCTTGCTTCCTTTCCAGTGTCCAGGAATCCCAGGGTAGACACCAGGGTTGGGAGAGCTGCTCTGATAGGCCTCACTGGGTAACAAATGGGTTAATTACATACCCCCATAAAAAGCCACCATGATTTAGAGAGTGAACTAGGCAGGCCCCAACTGGCAGTAAATCAGGACTGCAGGGATGAGGCAGGCGGAGCCCCAGCCCCAGTCCTCCAATGAGCCCAAACACCTATAAATCTGCAGGAATGGCTTTTATGAAGCTCTGGGTTTTATGATGTCATTAATGTTTCTCTCCATACCTAAGGGAAAATGAAGTAAGCCATGAGGAGGTGCAGGAGCTGCTCTGGTCGGTGCGAGGGCCACTCCACAAGCTCAGGTAGATGAGGGACTTGCCTGCACCTCAGGTCATGCCCCTAGTGGACCTCACTGAGCATGTGTCAAGCCGCTCTGGTAGACGTGGGTATGCCTGCCCACACAAGGATGCTTGCAGCCTGAGATTGCTGAATGCCATCCTGCCCCGATGGGGCTCTTCTTGGGCCACAAGCCCATCATTTGGGCACACATTCATCTCCCCACAGCCTCTGCACACAGTAGCTTTGGACCTCTCAGTTTCCAGCCCAAGCCCCAGCCCCTTCAGCAGGCAGATGAGGCTGAAAGCTGGAATACGGCTGCTCGCACACCATGGGCATCTCCCTAGGCAGACCCGCTCACCTCATTAGCAGATCTGGGGCCCCCCACTTCCTGGCACCCTGCTCACCTGCACAGGGACCCACTTCAGGTTCCTGGCGAAAGTCCTGGAGACTCTGTCTTATGTGTGTGTGTCCCAAGCTCAGTGCCTGCCAGGAAGCTGCTGAGGTCAGAACCAACCAGGATTCTAAAGGGGAAGATTCCAGGGTGGTGGGACCCTCTAGGCACTGGAGCCATGAGGCAGCTTTGGCTGAGGGATGGCCCTGAGGCAAGGACAAGGACAGCAAAGGGGGAGGAGCTGGAGACTTACTGAGTAGCCTCTCCCAGAAACCGCCTGTGCCGAGCTCTGTGGGAAAAGGAAAGAGACAGTCAGTGGCAGGCTAGGCCACAGCCAGCAGCCCCAGCAGACAGGCAACGGACCCTAGGGCCAGTAAGGCCTGACTGGAGATGGGGAGCTTGGTGAGCCTAGCCTTGTCCTGCACCAGAGAGCTCCTGGGGCCGCCTCTGAAGTAGTAGTCTCCCTTCTAATTTAGCCAGGCCAGCGGTTATGGCAACAGCTCTAGGAGGCCCTACAGGGATGCCCTTAGCCTATCCACAGCTCCCTTGGGATGAGGATACTAACTAAAACTGTCCCCCAAAGTGCAGCAGGAAGACCCTGGCTGATCTGTCACCACTTCTGCTGGAGCTTCTGGAGGAGTGTGACAGCATGAGCCCTAAAGGTCAAGTGGCTCGAGGGTTAGCCAACAACCATAATGGAGGCTGGCGTGAGGACCCAGGAGCAGTTCAAGCTGCCAGGGATTTCACAGCTCCAAAGATAGGCCACAGAGCAGGCACGCGCTCGCGCGCATGTGCACACACGCATACATGCAGCAGAAGCCGTGGAAAGAAGGATGGGGGGGTGGGGGGGGTAGGGTGCAGCAGGCAAGGAGAGGTTGAGCTCCTACAAAGTGATAGTGGGGGTCAGGTGGCAGGAGGAACATCATGATGACTTGTGAGACAGTAAGATGGAGAAACAGAGTCAGCAAGGGGAAATGGAAGCTAGTAGGCCAAGCTACAATCCTTCCTTCCTTCAAAGCGATCAATCACTGATATCCTTTCCTACAGATCACTGACAGGGCTAGGCCTAGGGTCACTGCTTGGAAGGCGGAGCCCACCCAAACCTACCCTCTGTTTGGGTCCCACCTGCCAGCCACGGGCAGCTGATGGGGTGGGGGTGGGGCATAATTGGTGAGTTCTCGGCTTCACGTCGAGCTGTGTTCAGAATGCAGCTTCATTCATCCTGGGCCGCAATTAGAGTGCTAACTAGGGCAGCCCTGCGGCCCCAGACAATTACCAGCCTATTTTCCCATCTTGCAGCAACAAGATCAGGAGCCTGGCAATTATGTCTCCCTCTGCGGCAGCAGGCTGCACCCCCAATCCCCTATTTAAATGATAATGAGACACGACTCATTCAATTTAGTCCTTTAAAAAAAAAAAAAGTTCCACCCTGAGGCCACTGGGAGCTGGGCAGGGTTGGTGTCAGTAGCCATCTCCTGAGTCAGCACCCCACGGGTGGCCCTTCTGTTTCTACCCCAGTTCTTGAGTCATAGCCTATGCCTCATTTCCAGTGAGCCTGGTTGGCCTCCTTCCACCTGGCTTTGTGGCTGACTATCCCAGAGACCTAGTACCCAGGGACACTGATACATATCCCCAAGTCAGATCACTGCATATGCATCCCTACCCAGCAACTCCAGCCCAAGGTACCTCAGGGCCCAGGCCAGGATGTGCAGCTGTCTGCTCTGCTTTGGGCAAGGTAGCACCTGGTGTTTCAGACATGGCATGCCACGTATGGATTCAGACACATTTCTGGAATCGTTTCTACCCAGATAGCACTGCAGAATGTCAGTGTAGCAGCTGCCCTAGGGCACAAGGATGTCCACCTTAGGGTTACAGGGCTGCTCCTCAGGCTGCTACACTCTGCAGGATGAGACACTTAATATTCCAGATGGGCTCCTGCCAGCTCCTAACTGCTGCCCTTCGTTTAAACCTTCCTACTGGTGAGGTGCTAATTTGCCTTGGAGAAGGAAGACAAACTGCTAATTGCTCACCAACAGCCTCCATGGAAACTGCCAGGCGTGGTCAGAGCCATGGGACACCTGCAGGGGGACACCAGGGTGTCAGTCAGGGAGTACTCACATCGCTTAGCTGCTCCCTGGAGCTGCTACGCTGAGAGCTGGAAGCTTCAAGGACACTGTCATCGTCACTGTTCCGGTCACCCCCTCTGGCCATTGTGACCTTCATCTGGGGACAGGGAGAAAAAGTCTCAGACAGACAGGCACTGACCAACAAGACTTCCTGGCCAGGGCTACACCCTCCCCACAAACAGGAGCTGGTAGACTCATTCCAGGGCTGGAAGTGGCAAATGGGGCAGGAGGACATTTCCCCTTAACTTGACGACATGGGTCTATTGGGAGAGTAGTCAAGAACAGAGAGATGCGGGCCAGGAAACCCACCTGGAACAAAATGCCCCAACGAGCCACACCATCACTGGCTCTGTCCTTGATTCTTCCAGTCGCTGACTTTGAAGCTACCCCAGGGGACTGAGAGACTACAAACCAGGCCTGCTCTCCCTGCCCACGGCCTGGCCTCTCTGCCTGCTGAGGCTCTGCCGGGCTGGGTTGCCCTTGCTACCACATTGAGACATTACACCCATGCACCCACAGTGCCTCCTTTGGGAGTCACGGCAACTCCTTGGGTTTGTGATCTTGAGCTACTTCTTGGCCTCAATTTGCCAATTTGCAGGATGGAGCTGATACACTGCGGTAGGTACATGCAAACATCCCGGGGACTAGCTGACACTTGCTATAGTTAATGTTTTATACAGTCTGAGACTGAACAACCCTTTGGACAACCTTCGTTCACTCTCAGAAAAGGCTGGAACCAGATCTAGACCAAAGCGAGATATCACTGGCCTTGGCATTAGATACCGGCACCAGCAGGAACACCCACCTACACAGCTCATAGCATTCTGGGACTATTTGCAGAGGCCACCTTCCAGCCCCAAACATGAGGACCTCATACTTCCACCCAGTGCAGGTGTCTGGTCTGTTTAATGGGGAACACTCCTAGGTGCAGTGTTTGGCTAGCACTGCACAATACGGGGCTACGTGAAAGCACATAAACATTCATCTTGCTTCCACCTCTGATACCACTCCTGATCTTACATCCCTGAGCCACACTGGTATGGATTTGGTTAAAAGTCCTCAGAATCCTGTCAGTTGTCTCACCACAAGCATGTGCCAGCCCTAGAGCCAGTTTAGGCCTAGAACTGCCAACTTCTCCCCAGCCCTGGACTCGCAGGGATCCACACCCCTTTCCTATGGGAGCTAACAGAGTACCAAGGCCAAGACACTGACTAGATGTTAGTGCCTGTGCAGATGGCTAAACGGAGCCCCTCACCCAGGCAGATGTCTAAGGCCCCGGTGATGTGAACGCTGGTAGACTGCAGAGGAACTAGCCCAGCCTGAGGAGCTGGAGGTGACCTCAGTCACTGACTGAACTAACTCTAGAGGGACTTTTCATGACTAGACCAATTGAGAGTCTACTGGTATCTCTGTCATCAGGTTGACTGCCGTGGGGTGTTCTCTCTTCTGACCTACGGTGGACAAAGACTCACTGGTAAATCGTGAGGGCTGAAATATACACCAATGCAGTTGAACTGTGAGGACGCTGGGCATGTGTTCTGCTTGACACATACCTACAGAAGCCATCTTTTCTCTAAGCCAGACACTGGAGTGAGTGCTGTACCCTAGGACTCTATGATGGAACCCTGTAGGTGATGTGGGCTGCTGTCTGTTATTCTTTCTTAAGTGGTTGTCCATGGATTGAAAACCCCACTTCCTACAGTTTTATAGAGCTGAGTCCTGTGTATCACAGACACATGGGACAGTTGTCACCTTCTGTCACCAGGTGGATCCAAAACAGCGCCACCTGCTTGCCATTTGCTGTTTCTTGCTTTTTACTCATTCTGAGGAAGTTTCCTATCAGCTATGCCAGAGGCAGGGAGATGCCATGCTTCCATCTCCAGCATTTATAGAAGGATGAGATCAGTATACCTGGACCTCTGTCTGCCTGGAGCCAGAAAGTGGCTTGTTTGCTGGGGGGGGGGAGAGGGGGAAATATCTGTACTTATACCTACTTTTGGGCCTTGTAGATCAGCCACCAGTCCATCCACTCATCCACCCAACATGCCCTGAGTTCTTGTACACTGGGCACTTCTGGACAACGGACAGTCACATACCCCTCCATGCATGGAGCCTTCAAAATCATATGGCTCCCAGTTACTGTAAGGGAAAGAAAAGCCCACCTGAAAGACAGCAGCAGGTACTCAGAGGGCAAACTGCAGAGAAAGGTAGGAGGGCCACCAGAGGGCTGCTCTATGTTGGGCAGTGTTTCATGTGTTCTGTGACGCAACCACTCTGATGGACAAAGGTGGGCTAGTGTGTACGCTCCAGTTTAGGAGGCTCCAGACATGGAACAGAGGTCAAGGCTGCTCCAATCATTTGAAGTTTGCTCCTGCAATATTTCTGGGTGACTATGGCCTACAGGCTCCTGAGCAACCTCAGCAGCCCAGGAGGTTTACAGGGAATGGCTGGAAGCCCAGGCTCAGGGAGGAACCACAGGTACTGTGCCGACACACACAGCTTCTTTACAAAGCCGTGGGCGGGCAGGTACTTCTGAGCAGTTCTCTTAGGCTTGGATGTGAAGCAGGATGTCCGCCAACATGGAGTCCATGCAACTGCACATGCACCCCAGGGGGGACACAGCCACATTCAGTCTCTATCTCTCCCCTGTAGTCCTTTCTGGGTTTCTGAGGTCACCTCCGAGACCAGTTATTTTACTAGTCTCATTGGCTGGCTATGTAGGTGGAGCTTCATGTCTGGTCTTTCACCCAGCCTCATGTAGTAGCTTAATATATACACTATGTTGTGCATATATGTGTGTGAGTATGCAGGCCACAGTGCGTATGTGGAACTTAGAGGACAATTTGTGGGAACCACTTCTTTCCTTTCACCACGTGGGTTCCAGGAATTTGAACACGGGTTGCCAGGTTTAGCAACAAGTACCTTTACCCACTGAGTCATCTCTCTGGTTTATAATTAATTCTTTTCTTAATATTGTTTATTTTTATTTTGTGTAGAAGTGTTTTGCCTACATGTATGTGTATGTACCATGTGCGTACATTGCCCACAGAGACCCAAAGAGGTCATCAGATCTCCTGGAACTGGAACTACAGATGTCAGTGAACAACCATTTAGATGCTGGGAATTGAATCCCAATCCTCTGGAAGAGCGCTCAGTGCTTTTAACATTGAGCCACCTCTCTTGCCACACGCGGGCTTTAATTGTTCTTGGCCAGGTACTTGCCAGACAGTAGCATAAGCCCAAGGCATCTTTGGACAGCCCCTGAGGGCTCACAAGCCTAGGGTCACTGGTAGCTCCGAGAAGCAGGATTAGAAGCAAAACTGGCAGCCTTGCGGGTAGAACTTTCATGGACCCTCAGTTTTGGTGGGATTCAGCCCTTGGCTCTGGGCTGTGCAGATCTATGAGGAAGTTGCAAGAAGAAAGAAGGCGTCCAGACTAGGGGGCAGGAGAGTTCCAGGAAGTGACACGGAGGAAGGTGAAGCAATGACTAGGGGTCCAAGACAGAGAGAGCTCACAAGAGCTCAGAGAAAGGCCAATATTGTCCTGCTGGCTTCCCAGGCTAGCTTACAATGCACTGATCTTGTAGCCCGGCATGTCCCAAGGTCCATAAATTCAGATTGAGTAGGCTGGCGAGCCAGGCTGCTTTCCCATCCAGCAGCCTCGGTCAGCGTGTACTAGTGAAACACCCCTACTTCCTGGTGTAAGTCTGGGAAGGACATGGGACATGGAAACTACAATAAGCTGACAGAAACTTGCACCCAAACCTGTTCAGTGTTACTCATGTGCACGTTACCGACGAGTCAGGCAGAGAAACTGAGGTACCACATGTGATCAGTGGGACCTTGAGTGGGGGAGTCCACTCCTTGGCACCAATGTCTGCCAAAGGCTGGAATACATACAGGGCTTCAGCTGACACAGCTTGGGCAGACAGGAGGGCAGGGTGGAAAGAGTCCTAAGTCACTCCAATTAGCAGGACCAAAGCAAGGGCAGTGTTGTGTAGTAAACTGGCTTTATTTCTGGTAAACCCCCAGAAATGCCTGCCAATTTCCACAGAGTTCAGCTACCCAGGGCAACCAGACTTGCAGGCTGGGAAAGGGCTCCAGCAGCCATGAATGGTGGCTCTAGCAATGAGGTGCCTCCTTCTCCCTACTCAACACCAAGCTGCACATGGAAGTCATTGCTTCCAGGGCTGGGTGCCAAGTGAACTACTGTCCCAGGCAGGAAGCATGTGGTTTACTGTGGCTTCCTACAGTCCACCTAAGTTCTGCATTTGAAAGAGGGAGACAAGGATAGGGCAGTTAATTTCCTGGACCAAGGATGAGGAGTACGGCTGCCTGGCTGCTTTCTGCTTATAAGCCCTGGGAAATCCCTGCAAGGGGCAGCAGCTCCCTCAGGCATCAGACCCAGGATAGGCCAGAGAGGTGGAAGCATGGTTGGCTCCCCATTGTTCAATGTGAAAAGCCAGTGGAAGATACACTTGCAGCATGTCAACCTATATATACAGTGTATCCTATATGCACAACTTGCTATTCTATATATACAATGTATCCTGTATGCACAGCATGCCATCCTACACATACAATGTATCCTGTATGCACAGCATGCCAAATGAACATACCATGCCCAACATGTCTGGTACTCCATGTATGCTATAAGTACATCTTGTATACATGGCATTCTGTGTGCATAATACATCCTATATGTACAGTACATCCATATGTAGATGGTGTGTCCTGTACAGTGCATTCCCTATAGATGTTGCCCCATGCTCTGGCCCCCCAGCAGCCACTCTAAGCCTATTCTTTTTAGGAGATTGACCCCTGCTCCTACATCTTCAGGTCACTGACCCATGATCATCAGAAGGACTCTGGAGGAATAGTACAGCTTGGGACTGACCCAAGTTACCCAAGTAACCGATGCCCTCATGCAGTGAACTATGCCAGGCAGTAACCCTGACTCACTGGATCTCACAGTGCTGCAACCCATGCTGAATGAGGCTGAGCTGTGACTATCTTTGATACTCTCTTTTCCCCAGCCATAACCCTTACTCATTGTCAGTTTGAGTCCTGACTTCCCATGTCTTCTGAGACCTTAGAACAGGTACTGGCACAGCAAAAGACCTCAGCCAGCACAGCAGGGAAACTCACCATTTCTGTTTTGCTGTCTCAAAGTCAGATGGTCCCCTACCCCTGGCCAGCAGCACTCACCTCAGTGACTACACCCCACACTTCCCCTCCACAGGTACCCGCTGTGGCTCCAGACCTGGGCACTCCATACAGACCTCTCCCTTCAGAACTGAGTACTCAGAAGCACCACAGATCTATCTGGCAAAGACACTCCATTTGCTTCTTTCCCCATTAGCACCAAGATGTCACTGTTGTTTACTACTGTCCCCAGTGGAGGGTAGGGAGATGGCTCAGTGGTTAAGGGCATACATTTCTCTTCCAGAGGTCCCAAGTTCAATTTCCAAGTGGTTTGCTATAGTTCCTCACTTTGTTCCAGTTAGGGGCACAGTTCCGCGTAACTATGCTTTGACTGAGTGATCATTTGCTCACAACATGAGCCCAGATGGGGAAAGAAAGCACGGTCCATTTCTGTTTCAAAAGATAATTGCGTCTGCCTAGACAGGGATGACGGACAGCCCAGAGAAGGGTACAGATGCCAAGGGAAGAGAGTTTTCATGTAAATGTGTTTGTTAGGCATGCAAGGCAGATCATGCTTCCTGGTAAAGGTATTAGGTGATCCCTAGCTTTCCCACCATACCAATCAACAAGACTGCATGTAACATCTGGATGGAGAAAAATGGACCTGTAACCAAGCGGGAGTTCACACTGATCGTATGGGTGTCCCCTATACAGTCTGGTGCTGAAGTTCTGCTATGTCAGACAGACACAGCCCAGAAAGGAGACACACTCTCATGGTTGCAATTAGCACTAGCGCTCCAACTGGGAAATTCCCTTTCAGTAAGCCCCTTATGTCATCTCCTCTGGGCTCAGTTGGGTCAGCACAAGCCCTGTCTGCTATTCCTGAACTATACCATCTATGTGTTAGCGAGTGGGCTAAAAGACTCACTGGGTTGCTGCAGCTCCCTGCCGATCCCTGTGAAAGTAAACCGGGGTCATGGTAGGGTTTAGATTTGGGGCATCCCTCACAGCCCATGTGCTAAAGGACACATGCCAGCCTCTGGAACTGCTGGGACACAGTGGAAACCCTAGGAGTCACAGGTAAGAGACCAGACTGAGGCTCTGAAACCATGAGTCCAAGTCTTTCTTTCTCACAAGCTGTTTACCTGAAGTATTCAGTCACCATATGTAAAGCTTACTAGTTCACATGCTGCTGGCTGATTTCTCTCCCTAACTCAGCAGCGTGAGAGCTTGGTACAGGGAGTCTTCAGCTCTGCCTGGCATAGTAGGCCCAACGGAAGGGAAGCTTGGGCAGTGTTTGGGATGACTGTGTTCCCACACTCAGCAGTGCTGGAGAACTGAGTGCAGGCCATCTTCACACTTCTCTACATCCTTCTAGGATGCAGAGAGGTAAGTTCTGTGGTGAGGCAACACGGCCCAGCAAAGGCATGGAGTTAACAAGACTCGGGAGGCAGAGGCAGGCGGATTTCTGAGTTCGAGGCCAGCCTGGTCTACCAAGTGAGTTCCAGGACAGCCAGAGCTATACAGAGAAACCCTGTCTCTAAAAACAAAAAAAANNAANAAAAAAAAAAAAAAAAAAGAGAGAGACAGAGACTAGCAGGGGTCTGGAGAGCTACGATGCCCTACAGGAGCATGTGTCCAATGATCTGACTCCCTCTTATTAAGTCCCACTTTCTAGGGTTCAACTGTGTCCCAGCAGTGCCAGAGGATGAGCCTTAGAACATGGGCCTTGAGGGATGTCCCAGATCTAAACCACAGCCTGGTCCCATTTCACTTCCACGGGGATCTGCATGGAGCTGTGGGGGCCCAGTGGAACTTCAGCAGCCTCCTTCCAGCTTGCCCTCTGGGTCCTGAATGCACCTCCTTATCCCAACCCTAAGGTGCGTCTCAACAAAGCTATGACACTCAAAACAGTCTGGTTTGGCCACAGCAGTGCTAAAGAAGGGGACTGGGCCTCCAGACAAGGACAAGATGAGCCTCCAGGGTCTGGGCCTCAAACTAGCTAAGTGGTATGAGAGGAAGAAACCACCAAAATCATAGAACCATTGGGCTGGTGAGATGGCTCAGCAGGTAAGGGCACCCGACTATTCTTTTGAAGGTCCTGAGTTCAAATCCCAGCGACCACATGGTGGTTCACAACCATCTGTAACGAGATCTGGCGCCCTCTTCTGGGAGTGTCTGAAGACAGCGACAGTGTACTTACATATAATAAATAAATAAATAAATCTTAAAAAAAAAAAAAAATAGTAACCATCACACATTCACTTTAAGTCTATTACCACCTTTTTGTTTTTTGACGACAGGGTCTCAGGCGGCCAAGGGTGGCCTTGAACTTACTATGTAGGTAAGGATGAATTACAGGGTATTGTCAACACACCCTGCTGACTTACTCTTTACCTCTCATTTCTACACCCTTAAGGCATATGTGATATTATGAACATTCTTTCTTTACAGGGATAGAAACAGAGGCCTAGAAAGGGGAAGCTACCAAGCTAGAAAAGGCAGTGCAGGGAATGCGATACCTTGTATACATGCACGCAACTGCCAAAAATAAAAAGGATTAAGAAAAACACGCGCACACACAGGAGACAGTACAGGGGTATAAAAGTATCAGCCAAGGCTCAGGAGGGGAGCCATTTCCAGCTCACTGAGCAATGGGGAAGCCGCAGGTCTTGGGCCCTGGAAAAGGTGAACAGGCACGCTGTGGTTACAGGGCTGGCTTTCAGGACAGGGACTTCCCAACACCTGAGGTGGCAGAAAACTTCTGATCACAATCATGAGCAGACACTGCCAGACGCCAGCTAAAGAAAGACAAAGCAAGTCAAACTCACCAGGCCTCCTGATGACCTTGAAGGTGGGCTGTCGTGAACTAGTTTCACAGACTAGGAAAGGAACAGAATTGGTTTTCTGTGAGATAAGCTCTCACCTCCTTCAATGAGATCTACCTTGCCCCCAGCTGCCCAGAAAACCTAAGCAAACTATGGCGGGAAACTGTAGCGTGACAGGCGCAGGAAGAGCTCCCCGTCAGTAAGGGTATATAGGCCTGGTTGGGGAAAGGCGGGCAAAGGGGTCACCACATAAGGACAGCTAGAAAAAAAAAAAAAACCCACAAAGGTGAGTTAGCCCAAGGAAAGCCAGGTCCTGAGGGATTGCATACAACATACAGGAAGCTAGGTTTCAAGCTGGGGTAGGGGAACACTTGCTCTAAAGACCCTCTCACACAGACCATACTTACAGGCAAACCCCACTGCCTACCTACCTACAGGCTAGCCAGAGTGTGTGGAGATGGCCAAGGGCATCTGTGGCCTCTGTTGGCCAGTCAGTAGAGACAGGGTATCACTATGAACAACAATTTGCCATACTCCTGCCTCAGTCCCCCAACTGTTGAGGTCATAGGTATTCGTTATCAACACCCAGCTTTGTATCAGTTTTGTGACTACATTTCTTGAGGAATTTATCTGTATCACTCAGTTGTAGACTTGGTTGGAATTAAACCCATTCCTGATCATCTATTTCATGTCTATGGCACCTAAGAAATGGCAGCATGTGTTGTTTTCTTGGTTAATTTAGCAAGGGATTTTCTCGGCTTATTACTTGTCCAAGTTACGCTCTATTGTCAATTTGGCACAACCTAGAATCACCTGGGAAGAGCTCTCAACTGAAGAAAAGCCTTGATCAGTTTTGACTGTGTGGCCGACCATTCCCAGTACCCTGTGGCACTCACAGACAGCCCTATGCTGTGTAGGAAAGCTTGCTGACCATGATCAAGGAAGGAAGCCAACAAGCAGCCTCCTCCCATGGTTCCCACCTCCAGGCTCCTGCCTTGAACTCCTCTCCTCACGACTTTGAATGATGGGAAGCACAGGCCTCCCTCACAGATTGACTAGGAAGTCTCTTTCCTGTGCACAGCTGCCATCACTGAGTTATCTGAGACGCAGTAAGTGTCTGACTCTGCTGGCTCCCACCTCCGATACATGTCTCCTCAGGCCCTGGGCTAGCTTTCTAACACTCTATATAAAAGCACAGATCTACACACACACACACACCTCAGTGATATGTTTAAAAACAAGGTCTAGTATTAAGGCTGATCTCAAACTCATGATTCTTCCTCAGTCTCCCAATGCTAGTAGCATCACAGGTGCACACCACTAATCCATTACTGATTACTTTCATAATTACATCTTAAAATGATAATACTTTTAAGTAAGCAAACTTAAATTTCTTTTATTTTAAAAAGACTTATTTATTTTATGTATACGAGTACACCGTAGCTCTCTTCAGACACACCAGAAGCATCAGACCCCATTGCAGATGGTTGTGAGCTGCCACGTGGTTGCTGGGAACTGAACTCGGGACCTCTGGATGAGCAGTCAGAGTTCTTAACCACTGAGCCATTTCTCCACCCCAAGTAAGCAAACTTAAAATGCTATCTATTGTGAATCCCAGCATTTGGGAGGCAGAGGAAGGCAGAACTTGGAGTATAAGGCCAGCCTGTTCTACAGAGAAACTTTCAGGACAGCCAGGGTTACAAGGAAAAAAAGCTGCCTTGAAAAACAAAACCCTCACTCTGATGGTCTGTGTGGTATGGCTTACTAGGACATTTTGAATCCTGTGGCTCAAGTGTCATTCCACCAAGAGTGCTGCTGAGTCTAGACCCTGCCCACACCCATCTATACCTAGTTCTCTAGAAACTGCCCAGGAGATCTTGTAGCAGGGCTGAAAAACTAGCTCCTGTGGACTTACCCCTCATCTCTGGCAACTATGGGGGGGGGGGGGCATCCACTTGTCACTTCTACTTCAAGCAGAGGGTCACTCTGCCACTTGTGCAATGGGAATCTGGGAGGGTTGATAAGGCAGGTAGAGATCCCAGGTCAGGCCATGTCACCTGTCATTCCTAGGGGCAGGGGCAGGGGCAGACACCTCCTTTCATCAAGATCTGCTGCTCCAAGGCCCTGAGACATTATTCTTCTGTTTCTGGTCCGATCTCACTTCCTTTGCCAAGGTCTGGTCGCTCCCTCTGCCATATGCCCTTCTTCTAAGATTGCTAGTTTGTGGCCCCTGCAGGCTTATCAGCTGGAATTTACTGGGACTAGTTTCTGGATGAAACCTGGTGAGCAGGTTGGGAAGACTGGTAACTTCATTTCACGGGCCGTGTCTCTAACATGAAGGGCAGGATAGATGTCTAGCCTCTGCCTAGCTAGACAAACCTTTGCAGCCTTGCAAGGCAGGGTGGTGAGTCAGGTAAAATACACACACATGCACTTGCGGGCTCATGCAATGCCTTGGGGAGGTGATGTCAGCTCATGCCTGCATTCTTCCCTCCTAGGCTGCTCCACTTCTTGACTCTGCCACGGGAAAAACCCAAGGATCATTCTACTTCCAGGTCCTACAAAGGGGCTACCTAGGCTCCCAGGGGACTTACAACTACTCACGGGGGTTCTTTCTGTTACACTTCCTGTTACACTCAGTGGGAACCCCGTGGGCTTCTTCAGCCTCCCTTCTCCTTGGTTATGCTACCTCATTCACAGCTAAGGAAAGCTACACTGAACCTGGTGCAGAGGCCCTAGCAACAGTAAGATGCTAATGGCCAATCAGATGATGGCACTGCTCACAAGGTCCATTTCCAAAGGATCTTCTAGATCCCACTCACGTCACCTCAACTAGGATGAGCCTACTGCCCCCTATAGCAGTCAGGACCCAAGCTTCCCTCCAGGGCAGCTCCAGGCAACCTCACCTCAGGGCCCATACACCCAGCTGCATGTCCTAGCAGGCCCACATAGCCTTTGGTCAGACAGCTGAGTTAGCAACATTAGAATCTGACAGATCCAGAAGAGCCTGGATCTCCAGCTATTCATAATTACATGTACCACAACAGCAATTCCCCAAGACAGGTTCCAGAACATGGCCCATGTGTGTGACCCTGCCATTGGGATCCTGATGATGCTGCCCTCCCCATGCTGGGCGTATGTAGTCTTTAATGGTGTAAACACATATATTTGAGTGCAAGCATACATGTGTCCGTGTCTGCTATGAAGGTCTGAGAACAGCTCTCAGGAGTCTGTTCTCTCCTGCCACCTTGTGGCGTCCGGGGATGGGGCCAGTGCACAAGCACCTCTACCTGCTAAGCTCTGGCCCACTGAGTTCAAGTAGTCTTCTTTATCAAGTGTCCACGATGCCAGCCCCAGTTCCCAGGCGCAGAAACCCGGCTGGTCATGGCCACCTCAACCTATGCTAACAACTAACCGGTCTTTCAACCCTGGACTAGGCTAAGAGGGCAGCAGAGGATGCTAAAAGAACTTTCTGGACTCAGGCAACCTTTCTGGACCCAGAAAGGTTGTGGGGGTAGGATTTCCCTACCTCTTGTAGGTCCAGGGCAATTTAACTCAGGCCCTAGGATCCTTGGGCCACTTCATGCAACCAATGCTTCTCAAAACACTGACATGGGTAGGATTGGTTCAGAGGGACATGAATCCTGCCCTCAAGAGCTCCCACCTAATTCAGAATCCTCCTCAAACCTCTATTACCTATGCCTGGGTCATGGCCAGGCCAGTGCCTTCCCAGACCCACAGGACCCTCAATCTAGCACTTAGTAAATGCAAATTCAAATCTAGATACATAAAAACACTCAACGGAATAAATCACGGGGCACAGATTATCTATTTAAATTAAAATAAAAAACACTAGCAATGTTATAAAAATGGCATGGCACTTTTTATTTTTACAATCAGAAAAATAAGTCCCAAATTCTCAGTTCAGAGGCTGTAGTTTAACAACAGAAAGTGGGTAAAAAGTCAGGGTAAANAGGTACCAGGTAAGACTGGGGAACTTGGCCTGCTCAGCCCAAAGAACCCCAGGTAGCCAGCACAGAAGTTCCAAGTCTAGTAGTGTCCTCTGCTCTGGTCACTTCCCCTTCAGGGCCTAAACAGCCACTTGGGTTCCAGTGTGGGGCTGCCCTGAGATGGGGCTGGGGCGGGGGTAAACAGCCCCTGATCACAGGTAGTGCGGGCTGTGGGACAGGGCAGGCCCAAAGATGTCTCTGTAGTAACAGGTGTCAAAATCAGGGCTGANCACTGTTATAATGGGAATAAAGAGTTCAGATAGTGGCTTCCAACTGCCCTACCATGCCTCTGGGGTGGAGGAAGAGCCCTGAGAGGTGGGGAAGCAGCCACTAAGTCACCACCCCTTCACATCTCTCATGTGACTGGAGGATCTTCAAGTGTGACACTAGCATCATCCCACAGCCAAGAAAACTTTGACCTGAAACCTGGCCAACCAAGTCCACAGTGTGGCCAAGTAAGCCACTGTGCTCAGGGCAGGGAATACTACATTGGTGGGAAGAGGGAGTGAGGGGGAGATGGGAGAGTGAGGCCTAGGCAGGCACTTCATCACACATGTCCACCACATACAGGCATACATAGANANANCATTCACACCTGCACACATGCATGAGAGACTCAGAGATGCAAAGACAGTGTTGGCAATTGAGGCACCAAAAGATGCTGAGGGATCCCAACAGCTCCAAGTCCTTAGGGTGGCCGTGTAACCTCTCCTAGGAGTTGTCAATCACAAAGCAGTGTATGTGAGGAGCACAGTAACACCAAGAGGCCCGATACCCATGGAGGGGACAGTGGGATGACATGGAGTTCATCTCTCCTTCTGATGCGATGGGCCCAATCAGCCAAAGTAGTCTGGAAACAGCGTTGGGGCAGTCTGGGAAACCATCTTAGGCTTACAGAGAGCCAGTTCTCACTAGTGCGGTCCAACTGTAGCTTAACAAACTCACCCAGGAAGTTATCTACAAGCCTCAAGCTCCAGGACTCACAAATGGGGCTTGGCGGGCCACCCCTGGGGCAGAGTGTGGAGGCCACTGTGACCTCAGGGGCCTGAAGGGATGGCCCAATATCGAAGGCCGGGGATGACGAGCTGGCACCAGTCCCAGCAGGGATTGCCGTCTCAGCTGACAAAGGGGCCCCAGAAGAGGCTGGGGGCAGGGGGGGGGCAGGCCTGGCTGCCCTAGAAGTGAAGGGCTATCAGGAAGAGGAAGTAACAGTTGAGGTTTTCGAGGCTGGTTTGGACCCAGAAGTGACCGCAGGGGCTTCTTTGGGCCCATGAGNGGCTGTTTGGGTATGTGGGATTGCTCTGGGCTAAGACGGGGGCACTTCTGTTGTTGTGACTGTCTAGGGCTCAGCAGGGCAGGCTTGGGAGGGTTAGTCTGTTCTGGGCCTTCAACTAATTGCTGAGGCTGTTTGGAGCCCACTGATGACTGTTGAGAGCAGCTAGGCTGGCCCAGGAGGGATCTATGGGGCTTGCTCTGCTGACGTGAGGCCAAGAGTGCCCGCTGGGGGCAGCAGCACTGGCCTGAAAGGCAGCTGGTGGGACGACGGCGTGGTTGCAAGGTGAGAGTCCGAGGGCACTGATGACACCGGACTAGCAGAGACTGTGGGGGCTGGCAGCGCTGTCCTGTGGTAGCCCTACAGGGCTGGTCACAGGGACACAGTGTGGTCCATGACCGCAAAGGTTGGCAACGGTGCCATACGGTCAGTAGAGACCGGCAGAGGTGACACGAGGTCAACAGGGACCGAAGTGGGCGGTAGTGATGCCATGGAGTTTGGATGGACCGCAGGCGCTGCCTGGAGCCTGGAAGCGCCAAGAGAGGCGTGCGGGGCTGAGCCAGGCGTGAGCGCTGGGGCTGGCTGAGCTGATCTGGGGCCGGAAGCAGAAGCTGGGGACGATGGTGCTGACCAGGGCCCAGAAGTGGGCGCCGGGGCTGGCAGGGCTGTCTCAAGCCTAGAAGTGATCGATGGGGCCAAGCACGCTGACCCGGGGGTGGCCGCTGGGGCTGGCAGGGCTGCCCCGGGGCTGGGAGGGGCCCCTGGGGCTGGCTGGACTGGCTGAGCTGTTGCTGCTGCTGGTGCTGGGCCGGGCCGTTCTGGTGCCAGGGGCTGGCTGGGAGCGGCCCCCCTTCTGGGGAGCACACCTGCATGGAAGAAAGAGTATGTGTCCACCTGGGCAGGTGCGCCAGCGGACCCCCCATCCTGCCCAGGCCCAAGACATGCTATTCCCTCTCCAGAGCCCAATTCCCAAAGGAGCTCAGAGCAGAGGCTTAACTGCAGAGAAAACCCCTTTCTGTGAAGAGGGCACAGATTTAAGGGTCCCCAGAAGAATGCAGCTGCAGCACTGAGCCATGACCCAGGACAGACCCATGCTCAGGCAGCCCAGCCCAGCTTCCACCTGCTCTGACAGACCTCATCTGGGCAGGAACGCTCCTCCAGGGGGCCATCCTTTTCCTTGGTTTCTCCTCTCACTCCTCGACCACCAACCTGAAGCCTTTGGCTGAACACTCCCCTTTCTTAGCAGGAGCATGGTCCCCACATCCATTTACAGAGACACTCTAGATGTCTCCAGACACCTAGCCGGCGGAACCTGACGGACGCAGTGGGAAACGGGGCCGGCCTATCAGCTTGGCACTGTCGCCCATCCTGGCCAGCACACACCCCTGTACTCCTGGGGAGAAGCAATAGCACTGGCCTGGCAGGCCTTTCCAGCTGGGCAGACAGACAGGTCCCCGAACCTCTGTGACCAGCCTGGCTCCTGTCTACCCCATACCCCAAGCCCAGCAACGATGGAGTGCATTGCCAGGCAGGCCAAATGCCGAAGGGTGGGGTCCAGGTTTGTGTTTGGTCCTGGTGCAGATCCCACAATTGCAGAGGTCTTAAGTAAGGAAGGGCACAGAATGCTCACCTGTTTGGAGGGCTGCAAAGGGACCTTCCTAGTCCCTTCATCACAAGAGGGCTCCGCATCCTGTCCTGGACTGCCCACCTCCAGGGGCTGCCTGTTCTCACTCAGCTCCGCAGATGGGCAGTTTTCTGACTCTCGGGGCTTCTTCACGAGGCGTTGATCCCATTTCTCCTTCCGCTCATGTGGCTTCAGAGCCATATCCTTCTGCAGAGGAAAAAGGAAATGCCTGTCAACCTGTGGAAACATCCTAGGAAGCCATGTATGGTGATTCCTGAGCGTAAGGAGCCTCTAACCTAGAAAGGCCATGTTTAAAGGAGAATGGACAGGTAATGGGTAGATGATGTGTGAGGCCCTAAGTCCCCAGGGTCCAGTATACAGCACTGTAGGATCTTCACTTTTGGCATACTCTGAGATGACATGTTGGCCTGGGGCTCATCAGGTGACACCCAGGAAATGTCCCCTGGCAACATCAAACTCCCCACAGGAAGTTACCCTCTCAGGTGACCCCAATTCCCTACAATTCGTCCCAGCTGACATACTTTATTCCTAGGTGACTAAAGAGTCTTGCCAACTATCGTCAGATTTTTAAGGTCATTATGGTCATCTGGCCTGTCTCTGGGGCCCCCACTTCTGCAGCAATGGCCAGCACTGATCCCAAATGGTGGCGCAGAAGTGAGGTAAACACTGACATGTACTCCCCCCAAAGCAGTGGCCAGTGAAGAGGTCTACAGAAAAACACAAATGGAAAGTCTGTATGTAAGGGAACACCATGAGGAAGCCAGGGGAGAGCTACCATGCCTCTTCCTCCCAGAGATAGAAGATTTGAATTTCCTGGCTTGCCTCCCTGCCTTGGACAGGTCAGGGCTGAGTATAAGGACCTCCTGGCAGTATACACAAGTATTTGCAGGTCCTGTCCTCATTGTCCCCTCACTGCAGACTGTCTAGTCACTTTCCCACAAGGGTCCTGGGCTGTCAAACTGCCCTGTTGCTAGGGGCTAAGATGTGCAAAAGCAAAGATTTACAGACTCTGATGTTATATATAGCTGACATGGTGCTTTCTTCAGGGTGTATTAGACCCAAGTCTAAACAAACTGAGGTCAACTTAATGGACACTAAACAATAACAGCCTGAATAGGATGCCAGTCCTAGAGGCAAGCCCTGACTTCAAGGGAAGAAGAAATAGAGAGGGATGCTGACAGCCATGTGGCTGCAGAACCAGGCCTCAGGTTTAAATCGACTATCCTCCCTCTGCATCTATTTGGCACTTTGCTTCTTTTCGTTTTGTTTTGTTTTTCCAGACAGGGTTTCTCTGTGTAGCCTTGGCTGTCCTGGAACTCACTCTGTAGACCAGGCTGGCCTTGAACTCAAAAATCTGCCTGCCTCTCCCCCCCCCCCAGTGCTGGGATCAAAGGCGGGTGCCACCACGCCCGGCTGGCACTTTTCTTTTTAAAAAGACAAAAGACTCTACTGGCCCCTTCAATTCAGCTGGTAAACTCTATGGTCTCATCTCATATATGGGATTGTCTTATTGGTCATCTATCCCCTTTAGACTAGGGAAGGGCTGGTGAGTGACAGCAGCCAGCCCCTGCCCTAAGAGAAGAGACCTTCTAATTTTCCTTCATGAATATGTATGTACAGTAGCCTGAGAGAACAGAGATAACTCAAGGGGTACTGGCAGGGCTGTCATCAAACCTCACTTCTGAAACTCCGGGTTTCAACTCACTACCACCTGACATATTAGGAGAGAGCACAGAAAGTGTAAGAGGCTGGGCCTAGCAATGCATGCCTTTAATTCCAACACTAGGAGGCAGAGGCAGGTGGATGGACTTTTGTGAGTTTGAGACCAGCCTGGTTTACAGAGTGAGTTCCAGGAAACCCCATCTCAGAAAAACAAAAACAAAACAAAAAGAGCACCATCTGGCCTATCTTGGATCATTCTGTCTGTCTGATCACAACTCTGCCCAGTAGAACCCATCTCTAAAAGCCCCGACTTTTTGGAGCACCAGTGAGGGAAGGGATCCTCACTGGCCTGAGCTATACTCAGATCAAAGGGAAATAACACACAATACAGGGCTGCCTTTAGCTGTTCTACAATCTACCTCCCCCTACTGGTTAAATACTGAAGCTCAAAGAGGTTGTGCAGCCACAAGTCAGAGTCTTAGGCATTCTGTGAGATACTCACTGGATGGATATAAAGCCAGTACTGAATACCTTTAAAGTCATTAAAGGCTCAAAAAAGCCAACCAAAAAGACAGCCTGGTCTCTAGTGCCCCTAGAGCCTTGTGCTAGGAAACCCTCCTCCAGTCCTCTGGGGAATGCAGCTCCTCCCTAAACTTCTGCAGAAGCCAAAACCTGGGAGCTCACCGGGCCAGGACCTGTAGCTGTAAGCTGGAGCTCACAGCAGATCTGACTACCATATGCATCAGTGTTAGCCACCAACACTTAATTCCATACACAAGGTCCCACTGTGGCAACAGCCTCCCAATCATATGCCAGCTTCAAGCCTGTTTCCCTCCTCCAAAAGAATGTCAGCACTGAGTGCCTATCAAAGGAAACTGCCCACTCAATCTTCTCTTTTTCCTTTCTGGTTTTGAGACTGTGTTTCTCTGAGTAGCTCTGGTTGTCCTAAAACTCACTATTTAGACCAAACTGGCCTCAAACTCAGAGATCTGCCTGCTTCTATCTGCATGCACCACTACTGCCCATCCCTCTTCCCCATTCAATTTTCTGATGGCAACTTTACGTGACTGTTCCCAAGTGTTATTACTATGCAACACCAACAAAATTTCTAATTGCACTGCAGTAAAACAACCACAATGAGACTTGCTTCTCTTTGGGGTCCAAGCTGTCATGGCCCTCCCAAGCGAGGCTCAGCCCCACTCCTTTTAGCCAAGAAGGTACATGCTCACGCCTACTCCTGTGACCAACCAACAAGCCCAAGACAAAGCAAAGAGGCCTGACCCAGGAACAGTCTGTTTGAAACCTTGCTCCCAGCTTCCCAACACACGTGACTATATTGACCACAGAAGGCTGATTCTGGAGCCCAGGAACCTTACATAGATAGGCAACCACTGCGTCAGCATTCAAGGACCCCTTCTGACCAAACCAACTATTTAAAAATCCCAGCAGCCCCAGCTGGGTAGTGATGGTGGCATACACCTTTAAGACCAGCACTCAGAGAAAGAAGCAGAGGCAGGCAGATCTCTGAGGCCAGCTTGGTCTACAGAGTGAGTTCCAGGACAGCCAGGACTATACAGAGAAACCCTGTCTTGGATAAAAGGAGGGGAAAAAAAAAAGACAAACACACACCCACACACAGGAGTTGGAGAGATAACTCAGTGGTTAAAAGCAGTAGCTGTTCTTCAAGAGAACCCAGGTTCCCAACACCCATATGGCAGATTGCAGCTGTCTGTAACTCCAGCCAGGGAACCCTAGACCCTCATAAAGACAAAACACCAATGAACATGAAATAAAAGTAAGTTTACAGAAAGATCCCAGCAGCCCTCACACTTCACCTCCTGCTGAACCTACCTGCTTGCTTGTTCTCTGGGCTGCAGGCAGGACTCCAATGAACCACTCACTAGATCCCTGCAGTTCTGACTCCTGTAGGCAGCACCAACTACCACGGCTTCTAATTGCCTCTCCAGCTGCAAAAAGAGCTCTGACTCACATCTTCCTCTCCTCAGCTCACACCTTTTGCTAATGGCTACTGAGTTTCATTCACAGAACCTGTGTCACATGTTCCGGACATCTCTACGGGCCCTCATGACCTCTTACCTGCTCCAGAAGGCTCTAGACCAATGCACCATCTCTGAAATCTCCAAGTTCATGGATATCACCTCCATACCCACTACCCAGCTGCCAACAGGTTTAGTGTATAGGCCAAGTAAGTAGTGTGGATGCCACATGATAATGGGGAGGCAAAGGGACCATGTGACTCCAGGGCTAGTGCTATAGTGTTGGGGTCCAGGAAAAGTTGGGGAGGCCAGAGCAGCAAGGGGTCCATGGGCCCCAGCTCATCCCTCAACTGCTTTGCAAAGTATCCTGAGCATTCCACCCACCAAAGTTCTGGGAAAGAACCATCTCTTCAGATCTCAGTCCAGTGGCTGCACTATGCACCACACTAAGCAGAGGGTCACCTGGAGACAAAGCAGACCTTGCTCTATCTAAACAAGGTGCAGGGAGGTATGAAGCACCGACATCAGCGGTACTATTCAGGGAGGAGCTGAAGAAGGTATGAAGCACCTACATCAGCGGCACTATTCAGGGAGGAGCTGAAGAAGGTATGAAGCACCGACATCAGCGGCACTATTCAGGGAGGAGCTGAAGAAGGTATGAAGCACCGACTTAGCGGCACTATTCAGGGAGGAGCTGAAGAAGGTATGAAGCACCGACATCAGCGGTACTATTCAGGGAGGAGCTGAAGAAGGTATGAAGCACCGACTTAGCGGTACTATTCAGGGAGGAGCTGTAACCAGACATGGAAGCACGCAGGTCACTTGTAGTAAACAAAAAACAATTTAAGCTTATCCCCAACTAGCTTACAAATAAATGAGATTCAGACTACGATGATTTTATTTGGCTTTGACAATTACTGGGACGGGGTGGGGGGTGTTTAATAACCCCTAATCAACTTTCCAACTGCTGCCTGGCCACCTCCCAGCAGTATATCCCAGATACTTGCTGTTTCTCCTGGCCATGTGTTCATGCTCTCTCCTTGTGGTGGCTTCCTTTCTCCTCAAGTTCTCATCCTCCATCCAGGTTAACCCAAACCTACCTACCTCTAATCCCCCCAGTAATTGGCTGCAGCTAATTTTATTTAACCAATAGGCCTTTTCCCTGTTTTTATTGATTTACATTCCAGTCATGGTTCCACTCCCAAATTCCCCCCCCCCCAGCCTCCCAGAGGGTGCTCCGCCCCACGAAATTAACCAATAGTTTTAAATAAAGGAACAAGGTTTGCATAAGAAAAGCTTGTAAGTTATGCCTAGGCCTAGACTTACCGTTAGAATTTAGCATTGCAATACATAGCAATAGACCAACCCTCAAGAGCTACGTGCTTGGGGTCCACACCATGCTATTACCAACCGAGTGTGACCCTTTACAAGCTCATGTCCCTGTTGCTGGCCTGGGCAATAGTTTTGAATCAGCCTCCACAGTCAATGCATGCACAGTCTAACATTCCCTTCCTTCCAGCTCCAATCTGCTGAAAGGTCATGGTCCGTTCAGACAGACCACACTCTTGTTCTCTGATCCCATTTCTGAGCTGCTATGAGGACTGAGCTGTAGGGCAAAGTCAATGAGAGAGATGTCCTACAGGTAGCTAGCAATTTGCTAGAAAGGGGAGCGCACATAGGCAGGACCTATGGGATCTCAGGACTAACTCCATGGCCTGCTTGGGGCCACTCTTTATGAGAATGTAGGGTCTGTGTACTCTAGACACAGAATTTCCCACGGTCCTAAAAACAAGAAATTAGATTATGTAGATTTGAGTGAGGATAGTTAAAAGGAGTGGGAAACCAAATGAACAAAGTGGTCCCAGAGCAGAAACAAATTTCAACTGGTGTGGCAAAGGCAGGAAAGGAGGGGAGAAGGTCTGGGGCTCTAGGGCAGAAGACCCCTTGCATATATGGCTGACACCTGCTCCAGGGTATCTATCCTGGGAGGGGTGGTCTTCAAGTCCCTCTGCCCTAGTCAGGATAGACTGGACCCTCAGTGCTCTCCCATGAGGCCCGTACCCGTCCCTGAGGGACAGTCTCCCCTAAGTCATTTTTCTTGGCCTATCCTCTCTAGCCAGAGACAAGGCAGGTCAACAAGCCATCCTCTCCTCTAAGCCCTGGGAAGACACACCTCACTGGAGTCTGACTTCTGTCACACTCCAGGCCCCTCCAAGCTTCAGCCCAGCTGCTGCTCAGCTGTCATCCAGGGTGTCCCCAAAGCCTCTTCTGTAGTACAGGGGCAGCTGAAGCCAACCTGGGACATATTTCTGATGCCACAAGCCTGGGACATGCAAGGATCTGGGTGGACGAAAATGGGTCGGGAAGGGGAAAGGGCCTGCTCTCCTCTCTGCACTGGAGTCCACAGTAAGTTGTGGTCCAGCAGTGTCTGCCTACCTGGGGTAGACTGAGTCTGAAAGGCAGACTCGGAGGAATCTAAGCATGTGCATCACAGGTCTCTCACCCTAGTGTCCAGTGGCTGGCAGGGAGAATAAGGACACGCTGCCTCATTACCCTCCCTGCAGATAAGGAACTAAGGCCAGAGCAGGAAGAAGGTTTTCCCAAGCAGTTCACAGACTTCCCAGCTACTCCTGGCTGGCAAGGCTGGGGGCAAAGGGCCTCTTCCTAGAAGCTAGGAGACAGTGACTGTACTGCTGGGGGATGGGTAGAGCCCTGAGAAAGGCTCATGGTGCTCCTGGAACCCTAGAATTGGAGCTTTGAGAAGCAAGAATATTCCCAACTCTGCTTGACCAATCCCTATCTCAGATGAAGGGGGAAGCTAGGGATAGTGAAAAATATCACCACCTCACCTCAATCAAAAGAAGCCAGTTAGCCGGGAGTTGTGGTGCACGCCTTTAGTCCCAGCACTTGGGAGGCAGAGGTAGGCGGATTTCTGAGTTCGAGGCCAACCTGGTCTATAAATTGAGTTCCAGGACAGCCAGGGCTATACAGAGAAACCCTGTCTCGAAAAACCAAAAAAAAAAAAAAAAAGAGGAGAGAGAGAGAGAGAGAGAGAGAGAGAGAGAAAAAAGCCACTTGCTCCTCCTGGGCAGTCACTGTGCTCCCTCCCTGTCTGGGTCTGGGCCATTCAGTCCCAGTTCTAAGTGTATTGGCAACATGAATGAGGGACAGGCAGGTCATACAAAACAGAATCTGGTCAAAGGCAACCCAAGCCCTATACAGTAGAAGCAGGACCCCCAGAGCCAGGGTCTGAGGGGGCAGTGTGGTCAGGGCAGTGAGAAGGATCCCTGTGAGAAATCTGGCTTTTAAAGAGAAGAGCCTGGGCCTTTTGAAGATGAGGAAATTGTCAGGGTGGAGAAGAAGGTGCAGAGAGAAATGCAAACAAAGAGCCGGCCATGGACGCCAGGAGTCAGCTGGTCAGTCAGATGCCAACATGGGACAAAGCAGGAACAAAAGGCCACACTCTCTAGGAATCTATGCCTGAATCTCAGTGACTCACCAGCAGTCTACACTTTGAAAAAGTCTTATTCTGTCTGTGCCTGTTTCTGCACGAGGATGAGAACACCACTGCAGCCTCTTCAGAGGCTACCAAGAGGATAGCACCACGTGAAATCCTCCAAACACCTGTATCCTGAAGACAGTGTGGCACTGACCTGGTTCTGCCATAAGCAACAAGGCTAGGGTTTCCTCTGAGGAACAGCTATGCCTCAGAAACTGACACACTCCCCTACTCCTTACAGCCAGAGGGATTGGCCGGTACAACAGCAGCATATGCAGGTACCACTGGGGCAGCTGCTTCAACTGAGAATCAGCTGGGCTGTCAGGCCATGCCATGCCATGCCAGGCATCTAGAAGGAGTCACCCGAGTGCACACCTGCTACAACTGGCACCTGTCCATCCAACTCTCAATAGAAACCACACAGAAAAGCTCATGTTGTGGTGAGCAGTACTAATACCTTTCTTAGTGTCTCGGACAGAACATGGCCTAGAGCATCCCCGAGTACCCACAACACTCATCTCGCACTGGTTTAAGAAGCTATCTTGGGTACTTTGGTGACCTCCTGCCCCAGCCTCCATACATGCCAATCTAAAATGGACACTTTCTAACCTGTACACAATGACCAACCACCCCCAAAAAGCCACCAGCACCCCCTCTCCTCTCCCAGCTGTACTTTGGCTGGTTCACTTCAAGGGGACCTGAGACCTACCATTCTATGCCTTTTTCGCCTGCCTGCTCATGTGCTGAGACAAACCTATAGCCAGAGACCGGATGAAGTCTGATGGGATGCCAAAGCCTCACCGGTTATAAACTTAGGGACTTCCAGTCCTGCAAACTGAAACAAAAGGATCCTTTCTAACCTGCAGTTCAGAGGGCTGAGAACAGGCTCCTGGCAAAGAGTGGGCCTAGGTGGCATCACCCTCCCTCAAGCCCTCTAGAGCCTTACCAATCTGAATTTGTTAGAATGTCAGAATCAGCATGCCCTCTTTGCTGGATGAAGCAGATCTACTCCACACACCCTTAGGCTTAGCCTCTATAGTCAAGGGCTGCCTTCTGTTTTGATTACAGAGAAAAGTAGTTCCTGGCACAGGTGACACTGCACACACACCTCTGGAAGACCACAGGGGCAAAATTCCACATGGATGGCTACAAAACAGAGCTCTGGGGCCTACAGGCTGATGAGTGAGAGCCAGGTACCTGCTGTCCCAGCGTAATGTTCTGACTGGTTTCCTACTCTACCCTAGCCACAGCCTCCATCACATCCCTCCTACCCCCATACCATCAACCAGAGCTGGAAGCCAAAACCACACCCAAGCACGTGTGGGAGTGGAGGTTCTAACCCACCTAGCAGCAAGTAGAAGAGCTGTAGGCTAACACTGGGCCTGGTTCAAGCATGGATCATCTTGGCAGGAGCGGGCAGCTCATAGAAGAGAACAAGGAAGCTAGTTGTCCAATGACTGTGAGTCTGGATGGAGAGGTACCGAGGTGAGTGGCTTGGGTTCCTGAGGTGAGCGGCTTGGGTCCCTGGGACTTGAGTGGATAGGCCCCTCCCAGACTTCTGAACACTATAGCTTGGGTGAGGTGCCTTAGCAGACGGGCACTGCTATGTACCATGTGCATACCAGGTCTTAGCTTCTGCTTATAAGCTGCCTCCTGATAGGCTTCCTGACTGAAAGCCAGTCCCCACCACGAACCACAATGACCAGTTAATAAGGCTGGATTCAGAAACCTGAGAATTTTGTCTAGTAAAAGAAGTAGCTAATCTAGAGTGCAGGAAAAAAAGAGAAATTCTCAATCCAGTAGAGCTGGCAGAACAAGACAGTCTTAGACCAATCCCACCAGGAATACAGCAGCAAAGCTCATAGCAAAACCTGGAACAGACTACCCCCATACACACAACCCTCTCTGGGGATCCAGACACCTGCAAGAGCTCACAATTGAAATGTTACTGGATCCCATAAACAAGCCCAGGCTCAGTGAGCAAGGCCCAGGAAGGTGCTTCAAGAACAGTGTCCCCATTAAATGCTACACATCAGAACCAAAATTAGAGGGTCCTCACCACAAGGCAAAGAAAGATGCCAGAGAAACACCATCAATCCATGGCTCTAGCATTAAGAAATGCAAGATGAAATGACAAACTGACAGCAGAGTAAATTTACGGTTATAAACAAAAGCAAGATGACCAGAGTCAAGTGCTGGAGGACCTAATGAGAATCAAGAGCACTAGCTGGGCATGGTGGCGCACGCCTTTAATCCCAGCACTCGGGAGGCAGAGGCAGGCAGATTTCTGAGTTCGTGGCCAGCCTGGTCTACAGAGTGAGTTCCAGGACAGCCAGGGCTACACAGAGAAACCCTGTCTCGAAAAACCAAAAAAAAAAAAAAAAAAGAGTATACAGCCTAGGAGCAAGGGAACAGCTTCGGAAAAATGGCTTTCTCACTGAAGCAGAACAAGAATTGAGGGAAGGCTGGGTGGTGGCACACGCCTTTAATTCTAGCACTCGGGAGGCAGAGGTAAGTGGATTTCTGAGTTCAAGGCCAGCCTGGTCTACAGAGTGAGTTCCAGGACAGCCAGGGCTACACAGAGAAACCCTGTCTCGAGGGGGTTAAAAAAAAAGGAATTGAGGGGAGAAGTGTAAGAAATAAATAAAACAAAATTCTACTCATTCAAGAATGGTCAAGGGGCTAGGAATGCAATTCAAG
This sequence comes from Mus pahari, assembly GCF_900095145.1. Lineage (NCBI taxonomy): Eukaryota > Metazoa > Chordata > Mammalia > Rodentia > Muridae > Mus > Mus pahari. Next base: position 299,681 of record NC_034612.1, read on the forward strand.
TGGTGGATCATCTGCCTAGCATGTCCACACCAAATCTGCTATGATATACGTTTCTTATCCCAGCACTCGGGAGACAGGACAAGTTATCAGCTACACAGCAAATTCAAGGCTAGGATGACCAAGGAACCACTCTCAGAGCCCTGCTTTGACGACCACGGCTGGCTCAGTCTCCTCTGGGTGCCACACTAGGCCTGTTCCTAGAGCACTGTTCATGCAGATCTGAATCTGGTGGGGGGTGTGGATGGCAGTGGTGGGTCAGTGGTGGAGAGAGAAGGAACAGAACACAGATGCCTGCTGTCTCCTGAGGGGCAGACTAGGAGCAGAAAGGGCCCCGCTGGGATAGGCAGTACTGTGCAAGCAGACAGTTGGAAAAAGAGGCTTCCAGTAGCAGCAAGCCAAGGTCTAGGTTTATAGTGAGTATATATGAGGACTCAAGGGAGGCAGATGTGGCCATAGGATCCAGATGTATAGAGAAGCTCAAGCCAAGAGGTTAACAGGCCCAATAAGCTAAAAAGAAAAGCTTTCCATATCCACAGGTAAAGGGTTTCCAAGAGACAGATAAATGAGACCCTCCTAAAAACTATACAGTTGGGGAGAAGGGGTGCCAGCAAGGCTATCTACTCAGACAAGGCCTTGGCACTGGACAGGCTGCCCAAGGTGCATTGTGCATTCATATAGGCCAAAGGGCCTGAGGTGGCCTTGTTTTCACATGCTGTGTCCATTCATGCCCCTCAGAGGAACTGGTCTTTCCCTCACCCCTCACAGCTGTAGAATCAACACTACCCATGAATGTCCGGTACAGAAAAGGTTAGGCTCCAGGCTTCAGACCCGGGACCAAGCAAGTGCACACACTGAACCTCACGCCAGGAAGCAGACACGAGGAGGTACCACAGACTCCTAAATGGGAATGCCACCTGCCATAGCTCTCTTCTCTCCTCACCTAGGTGTCAGTCTGGTCTCAGTTCCCACAGCTATGTACAAACACAGACATGGCAGGGGATACAGATCCTGAACCATATGGGGCACTCCTTACCCAGCCTACCAGCAGCTCACAGGACCACCCACCCCAGAACACAGCCAGGGCGGACACAGCTTTCCCAAGCTGTGTCCACACGAGACTCGTGATAAACCCCCTGGTCTAGTTTGCTGCTCAGCCATTCTCAGCGGTCACAGCAGACTGGTAGCTATCAGCTAGGCTGAGACTTTGGCTCTTTTAGGCTCCTCACCTCCCCACCCCCACCCCCACCCCCCAGCACACACACAGTCTCTCTACATAGCCCTGGCTGTCCTGGAACTCAGAGATCCACGTGCCTCTGTCTCTGGGATTAAGGAAGTGTGCACCACCATGCCCTGTCACAAACTTTTTTGAGACAGGGTTTCTCTGTATAGCTCTGGCTGTCCTGGAACTCACTTTGTAGACCAGGCTGGCCTCGAACTCAGAAATCCACCTGCCTCT
>NC_034612.1:301736-307382 GCF_900095145.1 Mus pahari
AAAAAAAAAAAAAAAGCTGCATGGGCCTGAGCCCTGCTCCCCATAGTCTTAGCCTTAAGGGATAGAAAATGCTTGTCTGCCTGGGGCTGAATGCTGGGCTCTGAGCCTGCCTCCTAGAAAGAAATACAGATACCAGCACGACTTGTCAGTGACCTACGGCACGTGTTCTGAGTGGAGAGGATGCTTCTGTCCCTAAACCAGTGCCTCACCCTTTCACTGCTGGGCGACAGGAGCAGTCTCCTCTCACTTCTGTACACCAAGAGAATCAATCGTCACAAGGAAGAAAATCTACATTTCCTAAATGCTGGAGGGAGGAACAGTGGCTCTGTGGATCTAAATCTGTGGTTAAGTGCCACACCGCACCCTCTCGCCAACAATCGCTATCACGACATTTGGGAAAGTAGCTATCCCCACAGACACAAAAGAGCCAAAAGTTGCATCCCCTACTAGGGCAAAGGGAGATGAACAGAGCTATCTGAGGCTGCTCAAACACAGGGAGCTGCACAGACATTCTCAAATAAGGTAATGGGACATTCTTCCATACATCTCAGAAGTCATTCACACATATACCGAACTGCCTTTGGGGGGATTATGCAGACTTTGCTGACACTCAAATAGTGTCATGGCACGTGGGGATCCTAAAGTCAATGCTGAGAAGAGCTCTCCCTCTGGGCTGGAGTCCTGCTGATCCTGAGAATGTGGCAGACCATCTCCCCCCATGAGTGAGGCTGCACAGCAAAGGAATGAGCAGCAGGGGAAAGTCCAGACTGTAAACTCCAGTCTGCTTGTATCTCAGATCTCTCATCCATAGGTGGGAGTGTTCAAACCTGCTTGTGAGGTCATCTGAAGGGATAAATGAACTCTTATCTGTAAACACTGGCAGAGTGAACTAGTCAGTCATCACTATGATAGGATGAGATTATAAACGACTTGATCTCAGGGAGAAAACTCACTACGGTTTACCAGTAAATGAGACCCAACAAAACTCTCTAGTCATGATCTAGATCTGTCCAGAGACCAAGCTCAGAGGTGAGGCTGCTCCTGAAGATACCAAGTTTTAGTATAGGTGTAAGGAGAGGCAGGGTAATCTCTCAGGACTGTTGAAGTCAACCCTCCAGATGTGGCCTAGAAGAGGTGGGGAAAGGTCAGAGAATACAACTGGAGACAACACAAGCAGACCATTTAGATACAAGTGGGCTGGTCTAATGATGGTGTGATGTGGCCCTACGGCTAATAACTCTGGACTTACTGAAAGGTCTTTCCTCTCTTCACAAGTACCCACTCACTACGTTGAGTCTTGGTTGTTCCCTTCTGGGTACAAGTTTGAGGGGCAGAATCCCAGGAATACCAGTTAAGTCTCCAGTGTGGAAGAAGGTGAGACCAAAAAATGGGTAACAGGACCAAACAGTACACAGGTAGACAGAACACCTAAGGTGAGGCTGTAAAGCCTGAGACCCAAAAGAAGAAATGTGGAAAAGGCTAAACAGATGTGCAGACTCTTCTGAGTCCTTTATGGCCGAGCAGACACAGGTGTGGCAAGGTGGGAAATGAGATGGCAGATCTGGAACATGTGGTACCATGCAATGTAGGGGGTTTAGCATACTGTCTGGCTGTGTCACTAAGGCAGAAACCCCGAAGCCTTCACGTCTTTTTAGCACATCAGCACCAGACAATACAACGCACCCCACAAAATCATCTTAGTTTAGGATCTTAGGCTTGGGCCCAGAACTCATCTCATGTTCCCCAGAAGACACAAGGGCTGAACACAGAGTGAGACTAGGCCCTACATACGAATTGAACAAACCCATCTCAGGGCTACTCATAGTGGCCATCACCATCTGACCCTCAGCTCTACAGACCTGGCAGACCCCAGAGTTAGAATATGAACTTGGGGGAAACTCCATTTAGACACCCAATGACCAATTCATTCCCCTTTCTCAAGCTTGGCCTGAAACTGGGAAGTCGCAGATATCAGTCAGGGCAAGAGAGATCGCTGGGACCACACAGCCCAGCAGATGAGATGCGGTCCCCAAAGTGTTCACCCAGACGGAGATCTCTGCATTCCTAGGGGCTTGAAGGTTCTGCTAGTGCCCTGAAGGCCTGACCAGCATTTCTAACCACTTGAGTAGCAGGGACACAGTGGCTACTCACTTGCTTGCTCACTAACCATCTCTCTCACTTCCTTCTCTAACCTGAGTTCAGGTCAGAAAGACACTTTGCTCAGCAAAGACTGTGCACGACAACTCAGTCAAACACGTAGTATTCTTAGCAAACCTATTACCTATACCCATGCAATAAATAATCACCAAGGAGGGTTTGCCAGTTGACTCCCGGTTCCCTCCAAAGAACCCTTAAGGATCACCAACAGGAAGAATCCCAAGTGTCCATTTTATCGTCGCTGCTTCCCCGAGGCCCAACAATGTCCAATTCCCCAGCTGGTCCCGGACGCAGCGATAACTTGGCAACAAGTAACAATCGCTGCAAAGCCCGCTTAGGTGGAGTGGTTTAAGTCCTCCCACACACCCCTCACTCCAGGTCCTCTTCCTGTCAAGGTGCATCGCGGGGCCCAAGAGGCGTGTGTATGGGTTTCCTTGGTCCCGGGTCTGGCTTTCCAGCCCACCTACCTCCAGGGCCTCCAGGGTGCTGAAGCTGGCTATAGCGAAGCCGTCAATAACCTCCTCCTCCTGCGAGCTGGACTCGCGGCGACGGCGCCGCGGGGGGCGCGCAGCGCGCAGAGGCGTAGGGCGCTGAGGCGGCGCGCCGTGGAGTCCCGCGTTCTCCTTGCCAGGACTGGGCTCTGGCTCCTCACCGGACGACGGGCTCTGCGCGCGGGCGTCCCGGGCGGCTTCCCGACGCCGGCCGCGATCTCGCTGGGCGCGCGAACGCCGGCTTGGCCGGACCTTGGCCTCCATGGCGGCGCCGCGGCGGTGACCTTGGCGCCCCGCGCCGCCTGCTACGCCGTGCCGCCGGGCTGCGAGGGCGCCGTGCGGGCTCGGGGCCGGGGCGGGCTCGGGACCGGGGCGGGCATGCCGGGCGCGGGCTCTCAGCACCGGACGCCGCGCGGGCTAGGACCCCGGGTCCGGCGCATCGGAGTGCGGCGGTCTCTCGGCGGCCCTAGATCAGACCCCCGGGGACACGGCCCATGACGACCGGCGGGCAGCGGCAGAGGGCGGCGGGTGGCGGAGCTTCTGAGCACCGGGACCGTGAGGCAGACACAGTAGTGGCAGCGGCCAGAGCGGATAACAACTGACGCACTTCCGCCGGGCCGGAGTGCCAGAGGAAGCGGGCGCAGCTGGCGGAGGCTGACCCGTCGACTCCGCCCCACCCTGGCCCCGCCCTGACCCCGCCCTTCCGGACTAAATGGTTCTTCGCTGAGCTTCTCCTCGCCCTTTCACGTTAAGCCCCGCCCCCGAAAAGGGGGGAGCTTTCTCTTTGCTCCGCCCCTGCAACAGGCCACACCCGTTTGCGCACTGCTCTTTAGAATTCCGGGCCACCGCCCCCCTCCCCGGTCAGACCACGCCCCATTCTTCCGGGCTCCGCCTCTCTCGTCTAAGCTTTCTCAGTTCCTTAAGCCCCGCCCTTGCCTTCCGGTCCTGCTCACCTGGGCAGGTCGCGCTGAGCCTAGTCATGGTCAGATCCCTCCTTCTTTGACCACGCCTACTAAGGGATTAGTGCTCACCTTCAAGTACTGCTCAGCCACCTGCGGCTGAGTTTGTGGCGGTCAGCACCGCCCCTTCCGCCCTTCACGTAGGAGGTGATGGGTCTATGCACCTACAGTAGCTTCCGGCAAACTGAGTGGAAGCACGTGAGAGAGTAGGTAGGTTGGTGCTAGGGGCTCACTGTGCTGGAGTCCTAGAGGCAGCGTGTACGTCATCTTCCACCTGCAAGCCCTCAAACCCAGTTTCACTCTGGTCCCCAAGCAAAATTAGGTAGCGCCCTGAAAACCAGACCCTCCAGTCTCAAGTATGCTTTCCTTAGAGACCTGCCTACACTAGTCCAAGGACTTGGGGACTGCTGCTAGGAAATTCAAAGCTAGACAAATCCGTGGGTTTCCTCAGCAACTTCCCCAGTTGGAATGTCCTGGAGCTGGCCACGAATTCACATAGCAATTCCTCAAGTGGGAACATGTGACATGAAGAAAGGGGAGGTGCCACAGCTTGGGCATTGGGCACTGAGTGAAAAGTGACATTGGGCCCTGCCTACATCTGGGCAGCAGAGGCCCTGAAAGGAAGCAGACACAGCTGGAGAATGCCTCTGGACAGGACCTCAAGTGCACATTATCTGGCTCCTGAGATGGCCGTGGGCTCTCTGCCAAGGTGTCCCTTGGGGCACCTGGGAGCATGGCCTACCATCCACAAGTGTGCTCTTTCACTTAACAACACAGGGACCAACACACCTGCCAGCCTACCTGGGGGAGGGGGGTCCTCCCTCCTCTTCCAATTCCAGATTTTATGACAACCACTCAGAGCTAGCATCTAACTAGCTAAAGAATCCTGATGGAGCCGGGCGTGGTGGCTCATGCCTTTAATTCCAGCACTCGGGAGGCAGAGGCAGGTGGATTTCTGAGTTCAAGGCCAGCCTGGTCTACAAAGTGAGTTCCAGGATAGCCAGGGCTATACAGAGAAACCCTGTCTCAAAAAACAAACAAACAAACAAAAAAGAATCCTGTTGGAAAGACGCAGAACCAAAGCAGCTTCTCATTCCTGCCAACTCTGTTCTCTTTTAGACACCTCCTCCTGAGACCACCCGGCTCCCAGCTTGTGGGGAGTTTCACTATAGGTCAACCCTTTTCCACTCCAAGAACAATGGCTGAGACGGGATTTTTGAAGTTTTCAACAGAAATAAAAGGTATCCTTGTTTACCAGGTCTCCTGTGTTCTCAAATGCATTGCCTCAGTGAAAGGCAGGGGCTCCAGAGACCAGGTTAGGTCCAGGACTTTTCTGGGTTTCTCCCCAATTTCCTTAGCTCTCCTGGGATTAAAAACTCCGTTAATTCATTTCCAACTTAGAGACTAGTCATGGCCTCCCTGGAGGAATGGGACTCTAGCTCAGTTGTTCCCTAGAGAAGGCTTGCTATGGAAAGACATCTGCACTGATTTTCTCCCACAGGACACAGGGAGGGAGGCAGGCCTAAGAGGGGCTGGAACACGCTTCATTTGCCTGAGCTGTGAACTGGGCTCATTTGCTTCCACTTAGAGGACCATTTTAATGACCCAAGTGTTCACCCAGGTTGGCAAGGACTTGCTAAGGTTTGTGATGCAATTTATACTTGTTTCTTTTCTTTTATTTTTTTTCCAAGACAGGGTTTCTCTGTGTAGTCCTGGCTGTCCTGGAACTCACTCTGTAGACCAGGTTGGCCTTGAACTCAGAAATCTGCCTGCCTCTGCCTCCCAAGTGCTGGGATTAAAGGCAGGTACCACCATTGCCCAGCTTATACTAGTTTCTTAGTGGAAATGATACCTTTGGATCAAAGGTACCCCGGGCCTGGATTAACTCTTAAAAGATTTGATTGTTGGGGGACTGAAGAGATGGCTCAGTGATTAAGAGTACTGGCTGGCCAGGTGTGGTGGTGCACGCCTTTAATCTCAGCATTCGGGAAGCAGAGGCAGAGGCAGGTGGATTTCTGAGTTCAAGGCCATCCTGGTCT
>NC_034612.1:308556-314940 GCF_900095145.1 Mus pahari
AAAAAAAAAAAAAAGAAAAGAAAAGAAAAGAGCCCAAGAAGGCATTTTGCTTGAACACTCAAGAACCCCATAAAAGCACTAAACTGGAGCCCACAATATATATGCAGAGGACTTGGTGCAGACCCCGTGCAGGCCCTGGGCATGCTGCCTCAGCCTCTGTGCGTTCATGTGAGCTTTGATTGTGTTGCTTTAGAGGGCCTTCCTTGGTTTTTTGGTGTCTTCTCTCTGGGAAGACTCCTTTCACCACTTCCTGGGAGTTCCCTGAGCCCTAGGAAGGATTTGATGTAAACATGCGATTTAGAGCTGAGTGTTTCCAGGTATTTAACTCTCTGCATAATGTTTAGCTGTGGTTTCTGTATCTGTTCCCGTTTGCTGCAGGAGAAAGCTTCTCCTAGGTTTGCTGAGCAAGGCCCTGAGACCAGCAGAATGTCACTAGAAGTCATTTCATCGCTACCGGTTTTTTGTTTGTTTTTGTTTTAAAAAGAACCATAGTCTTTGGTTTTATCCTAGGTCCCTGGACTACCTAGTCTTTGGCTCTTGGTCAGGTTTGGGCTCCGTCTTGTGGGGTGGACCTTACTTCAATCCCTGTGGCACCATTGCTCCATCTGACTTTCATAGGCAGGGTACCACTGTAAGCAAAGGACTTGTGGCTGACCGATGTTTACGCTTCTCTTTTGGTAGCATCCAGAGTCCCTTCCTATAACAAAGACACCAGAACACAGGGATGAAAGTTTTATGCAGGTACTAGCTCTATCTCACTGAACATGGGTTAGAGGAGTTATGTGGTTGCTATCTTCAGCAATGAAGGCTTGCTGTCACTTTGTAGAGAGCAACCTACTGGCTTGGCAATGAGCTGGGTTGTTTGGGAATTCTCATGGGAGCCCTTTGGCCAGCATCTCGATTCGATACAACCCAGTTCTGGTACTGGATGGTAGCTAGTCTTTGCTTCTTTGTGGGGTCTTCTTTTTCCTCCCCTTTGTCCCCCTCTCCATTTCACCTCCTATCATTAGATAGGAGAGAGAGAGAGGATAGAGGGGAGAGAGAGAGAGAGATCCCTAAATCTGATTTCTTACCTTTTGTTTCTTCTAACAAACCACACTCAACACCCCCCAATGACCAACAACCACCAACCCTGCTTCTCAGGGCCCTAACATTTACATACCCTCCAAAAAGTTCCCAGAATTACAAATGTCACACTGTCACAGAAATTATCTGCAGCTGGCAAAACCATGCTTCTGCTAGAGCGAGAGGCAAATCATATCATAGTCAGCTGCTATTCCGAAGCAGCCTTATATCCCCACACCTGGGGTTAAAACGAAAACATAGTCTTGTAATATTTCTGTGGATTTTTTTTTTTTTTTTTGAAATCAAAATTGCAGAATTCTCACTACAGCTGAAAGCTTCGTTTGGTGACAAGACACAGCCCTTGGGATTCTGCCTCTCCCATTATTTGGAGATTTCATTCAGATCTCCTTCACATTTGTGTATGTTTTAGGAAGCCTCTACTTTATTAAGGTTTCATGCTACCCCCCAAATGACCCTTACATTCAGCTGTGTCTCCCCATATTCCCTCCCTTGCCCCTTTTTCCCTTCTTCTTCCCCACCTGATTCTCTCATTCCACCCCTCCCCTCTCCCATCTATACATGGCTACCTGTTCTATTTCCCTTTTTTAACGAGACCTGAATACACTCCTAGTCCCCAACTCTATACCTAACCTCTGTGGTTCTATGGTCTGTAGCTTGTTATCATTGACTTAATGGCTAATACACCAGGTCCAGAAAGACAAATAGGGTATGTATTTTCCATTTTTTTTTCAAACTTATTAGGGAAATGGTAGTTGAGGCCCAAAGTTGATCCGGCAAGAAAGGGTTCGTCTTCAAAGGGCTTCCAAGTCAGATGATGCCTGGCTAAGGAGCTACTGGACACCCCCTCAAGCCCTTGTCTTCACCTCTCCCAGTCCCAGTCCTGACTCATTCTTTGTCAGCAATACCATGGAGACATAGCTTAACACTACCTTCAGCAACTTGGGCTTCCCCATTAGGGACCTCCACTAAGGTAAAGCCAGATGCTTAACCTTGCTGCAGAAAGTAATTTTGAGACCATCTCATATGAAACAGGGTTGGAGTTTATTAAAAAAGTAAGTTTGGCAGGGCCGGGGAGATGACTCAGCAACTATAGGAATCCTTGTTCTTGCAGAGGACCTAAGCTCTTTTCCTATCACCAATGTAATTGCTGACAAATGTCTGTAACTTCAGTTCCATGGGAACTAGCCCCTTCTGACCCTCAAGGGTACCATGCACACATGCGGTGCACAAACATAGATGCAGACAAAACACTCATGGGCATAAAATAAAATATTTTTTTTTAAGAAAAAAGAAAGTCTAAGGGGTAGGGATGTGGCTCAGTTGGTAGAACGCTTACTTAGCTAGGTTACATCAGGCTACAGCTTCCATCTCTACAACTACATAAACCTGGCTTCATAGCACATACCTCTAAGCCCGGCATTGAGTTGAAGGCAGGAATATTATAAATTCAAGCTTATTGAGGTCACCCTGGACTACATTAACCTTCCAACCCTGTTTTATGATAAAAATTTACATTGCTTTTTTTTTTTAATTTTTAAAATTTATGTGTATGTGAGTTTTGCCTACCTGTGCCTGGTGCCTGGGGAGGTTGGGCACCCCCTAGAATTGGAGTTACAGATGGTTTTGAGTCACCGTGTAGGTGCTGGAAATGGATCTTGGGTCCTCTCCAAAAGCAGTAAAGCCCTCTTAACGGCCATCTCTCCAGCTCCAAGTTCTATGTAGATTTAAACATGGTAATTAATAGAAAGTTTGCTGCTCAGGGAAAGACTTAAGGCATACCCAACATTGGCTTCTCAAAGGAGAGATTCACGTAGCTTTTGAAATTACCTCCTAAAGGATTGCCTAAGGGCTGGATGTGGTAGTGCCCACCTTGAATCCCAGCACTCTAGAGATAAAGGGCAGATCTTTTAAGTTCAAAGCCAGCCCATTCTACATAGAGGGGACTGCTAAAGCCTTTAAATGAGATCACAGGCCACTTCCTGGTGTCAAGTAGTTGGGAATCACAGCTGCTAAGGAAAATAGTTACATCGATGCATCAGAGGAAGTCAGATGTTTTTACTATAAACAAAGGTTTAGTGTTGTTTGTGAGATTCCCATAAAATATCTGAAAAAGAAGATGATCCTTCCAGGTCATGTATACTCAGGCCTTAAACCTGATTATGTCACCAACCTTCACAGGCATAATTGTGTTAAAATTCATCTATGTCTCTCTCTCTCTCTCTCTCTCCCTCTCTCTCTCTTTCTTTGTACTAGAATTCTTTTTGCTTCTTCTTCTTCTTCTTCTTCTTCTTCTTCTTCTTCTTCTTCTTCTTCTTCTTCTTCTTCTTCTTCTTCTTCTTCTTCTTCTTCTTCTTCTTTTTTNTTCTTCTTCTTCTTCTTCTTCTTCTTCTTCTTCTTCTTCTTCTTCTTCTTCTTCTTCTTCTTCTTCTTCTTCTTCTTTTTTGAGACAGGGTTTCTCTATGTAGCTCTGGCTATCCTGGAACTCACTCTGTAGACCAGACTGGCATTGAACTCAGAAATCTGCCTGCCTCTGCCTCCCAAGTGTTAGGACTAAAGGCCTGTGCCACCACTTCTGGGCAGGTTTTGTTTTTTTTCTAGACAAGAGTTTCTCTTTGTAGAAACTAGCTGTCCTGGAACCAGCTCTGTAAATCAGGCTTGCCTCAAACGTAGAGATGTGCCTGCCTCTCCCTCCCAAGTGATNGGATTAAAGGCGTGTGCCACCACCACCACCTGGCTGTACTAGAATTCTTGGTTCACAGCTGGCAAGAGACTTCAGACTCTGGAGTTAAGGGAGTGTGTTTCTTTCCAAGTCCCCATAACCCAGCCCTCTCCTTGACTTTCTACTCTGCTTCACCCACAATAGCTCAGGGCCTCTCCTATTCCCTGTCTGTGCAGGACTGCACTTGGCCACTGCTGCAGCCCAGGCCTGTACCTGACCTCTGCTGCCTATGTCAGAGTGCCCTCCCCCTGGGTCTCTGAGAGGCAGTGTGGGTATTAATTAGTTGCTTCCAGCTGATCCATCAGCTGAGTTCATCAGTCATCTATGGAGTTTGCCTTTGAGCCCCACCCCTCTTGTGCAGGACTCTGTGCAAAGCCAATCAATAGACATCTGTTAGTTTAGTCCTTAAGTATCCGTTCATCTGTTTCTCAGCCCCAGGTGTTTGGGATGCTCAGTGCTTCTATGGACATTCAACAGGATGGCCAACTCAGAAGTTCCACGCTCCCCAACCAAGAAATGTGGTCAGTTATCCCCGACTACCTAACTCTCAGCCTGGAAGCTTGGGGCTAAAACTCCAGCTGTTGGTCGCTACTTTGTTTGGGATAGGGTGGCCTGAAACTCACTATACTGTATAACCCAGGACAGACTCCCTAGTGCTGAGAATATGGGGGTGAGCCACCACACCCAGCTTTAGCTCTTGATTTTTTTGTTTGTTGGTTTGTTTTTAAGACAGGGTTTTGAAACAACTAGGCTGGCCTAAACTTCTTGGCAATCCTCCTGCCTCAGCTTTCTACTGTTGTTTTCTTGCTCATGGGACTGTAGGCTGCCTGGTGGGGGTGAGCTTTAATTGGTGGTCAGAGAAAACCTTTTCCACAGTTCTGTGTGTGTTTGTCTGTGTGTGTGTGCGCCTGTGTTTCTGTCTGTCTGTCTGTCTGTGCCTGTGTCTGTGTCTGTGTGTATATGTCTGTCGGTGTGTGTGTGTGTGTCTGTGTGAGTATATTTGTGCATAACTATATGTGTGTATGTGTCTGTGTGCCTGTGTGTGTGTGTCTCTGTGTATATCTGTGTGTGCCTGTGTATGTGTGCCTGTGTGTCTGTATGTGTATGTCTGTCTGTGTATATGTGACCGTGTGTCTGTGTGGGTGCCTATGTGTATGTCTGAGTGTATATCTGTGTATGTCTGTGTGTGTGCCTGTGTATGTGTGTCTATGTGAGTATATCTGTGTATGTCTGTGTGTGTCTGTGTTTATGTGTGCGCCTGTGTGTGTCTGTGTGCTTGTGTGTGTGTATGTCTGTCCATGTCTATGTGTGTGTCTGTGTCTGTGTGCTTGTGTGTGTATATGTCTGTCCATGTCTGTGTGTGCCTGTGTGTGTCTGTGTCTGTGTGCTTGTGTGTGTGTATGTCTGTCCATGTCTATGTGTGTGTGTGTCTGTGTATGTCTGTGCCTGTGTGTGTGTGTTTATAGACTGTAGAGTAGAGGGGAGGTAGAAGGCTTAGCTTGGCTGACTCTGTGCTTCCCACCTTACAGCACTCTTGGTGACGGTGGCAGTGTTGCAAAGAACTAAAGCACTGGGCATGATCACAGTGTGTCAGTTCCGGAGGTCCAAACTGGTAGCCATTTGTCCTATCTTTGGAACTAACCTCCTGGAAGACTATGTTCAGTTATCTTTGGTGGCCCCTCTTGCTGGCTGCTGTTCAAAGGATCTGCTCTTCCACCTGCTTCTTCTGGGCCCAGGCGTGTGCCTCCAAGTTCAGGCCTGTGGCTCCTTGGCATGAAGCCCTCCCTCTTCATCTGGCCCACAAAAATATCACTGTTGCTTGGAGGGTGACGACTGGCCTGCCTAAACAGGAAAGACATTCCTGGTGGCCATGGTCAGGGTCAGGAACCCGAATAATTTGTACTCAGCAAAGCTGAAGGAGGAGTAGAACAAGCAGCTTTATAGCCCAGAGAGACCTGTGTGGCTCTATCTGATGACAGTCACATTGAGGACCCGATTTCTACATGACTTCTAGGCCAGGAGCATGTGGGCTGCCTTTTATCATAGTTAGAGGTAAGAGCAGCGGCTTGGGTATCTTGAGCCACTAGCTGTTGCCTGTGGATACCAATACAGGTAGCTGCATGTAGGAGCAGCCCAGCACCTATCCATCCTAGTGCTCAAGTGGTTCCTGCCTCTGTCCTCTCATAGGCTAACAGGCATCACCTCCTAGACCAACCACGTGGTCATTCTCCCACCAGCACTGCCTGCCCTCCTCACCAGACCCAAGCTCATGAAGAGCAGAACCAGACCTTCATTAATATGTCTATCACATCTCTTGGTTCTGTGAAAGAGCCCAGTTCTGGATGCTGGGGTGGACGATGTCAGACTGCATGAAAGTGACAAGCCAAAGAAGACTATGTGCAGGTAGTCTCATCTCAAGCCTGAGTATGGCCTATGGACAGACAGTCTAGGAAAAATGGTCTGAATTATGACAGAAATGACCGAAAACCAAGTGATTGGCTTATTATCACTGTGAGAGTTGGACATCTGCCTGGGTTTCAAACAGGGCTGGATTCAGTCACTGGATAGCTTTGGGGTTT
>NC_034612.1:315129-319198 GCF_900095145.1 Mus pahari
GGTTGTGAGCCACCATGTGGTTGCTGGGAATTGAACTCAGGACCTTTGGAAGAGCAGTCAGTGCTCTTAACCACTGAGCCATCTCTCCAGCCCTCTTCTAGGTTTTCTTACCTCAAGTTTTCTGTTGGTTATGTTATTTTTTTGTTTGTTTGTTTTTGTTAGCTTGTGTGTGGTTTTTAAAGATTATTTATTTATATGGGTGTTTTGTCTGCATATATATATATATATATATATATATATATATATATATATGCCAGAAAAAGACGTTGGAATACATGGGACTGCCTCTGTAAGATACCTACATTCAAGTGCACATACACATATGCACACACAAACACACATATACACATAGCTAAAATAATAAAATAAATCTTTAAAAAAAAAAAAAGAGCAGCCAGGAGGTGGTGGCACACGCCTTTAATCCCAGCACTTGGGAGGCAGAGGCAGGGGGATCTTGGTGAGTTTCAGGACAGTTTGGTCTATAAAGTAAGTTCCAGGATGGCTAAGGCTACAAGAGAGATCTTGTCTCAGAAAAAAAAAAAAAAAAGTTTGTAGTGCTTAGAGGTTCCACCTACTAACTAGAAGGATCTATGTAAAGCTAAAGGGGTGTGTGTGTGTATGTGTGTGTGTGTGTGTGTGTGTGTGTGTGTAGTGTGATAAGGAACTCGCTTATTATCTGTCACTGTGTCAAAAGACCACTGAAGCTTCTGAGACCAACCTTGGGCCTTCAAGACTAAAGACAAACTTCAGAAGCTGTGCTGAATGTCTTGGTGGCCGCTTATGGACACTTTGGAGCCTCATCAAGGGAAGGGAAGGCCAGGAAATAGCAATGACACAGTGGCTAGAATGAATCTGAGGATTCTGGAGCTGGGAGCTTTAGGGAATCAATGTGATGAGCACTGCTCCACAATTCCCAGGGCGGTAGCCTTGTAAGAGGGTCAGGCATTACAGTATGGCATAAAATCAAAGTGGACAGGAGCCAGAAGAATGCATATTCTTCACCAAAAAAAACCAAACCAAACCAAACAAACAAACAAAAACAAAGGAACAAACAGACGAGCAAAAACACAATTTAAGACTTTGCATGTTAGGAACAGTAGGAAAATTGGGAACTTGGGATGTAGGTCAGTCAGTAGAGTGCTTAACTGGCATGCACAAAGCCCTAGACTTGATCCCTAGCACCATAGACATTGGGCCTAGTGGACCAGGGTATGGTGACACATTTTGTTTGTCTTGTTTTATTGAGACAGGGTTTCTTTATGTAGACCTGGCTGTCCTGGAACTTGCTGCTGCATAGACTGAGATAGCCTCAATTCACAGAGATGTTTATGCCTTTACCTCCCCTGTGTAGCCCTGGCTGTCCTGGAACTCACTCTATAGACCAGGCTGGTCTCGAACTCAGAAATCCACATGTCTCTGCCTCCTGAGCGCTGGGATTAAAGGCGTGCGCCACCACGCCCGGCTAGCACATGACTTTTAATCGAGGCACTTGTTGGCAGTCTGATCTCTGGGAGTTCAAGCAGAAATGACAGGGGTGGAGGTGTTGGAGATAGAAAATGACTGTGTAGTATTGGAGATGGGACCTAGTTCTCATTAAAGGCTAAGAGTGCTTAGACTCTAGGCCCAAGAGTTGTATCATTAGCTAGTAAATTTAGGAACCGAGGGACCTGATTTCCAAACTTATTCAGTAGCTGAAATTCTAGCAGACACTGCCTGTTGTGGATGCTAAAATCATAATCACTGCTGTTGGAAGTGGAAGATTACAATAGTTACCAGCAGCTGGTGGGTAAAAACCACCATTGAGACAAGTCTCTTCTGGCTCTGAACACCTACAATAATAAGATTCTAGCTCTTTTTTTGAAAAAAGATTTATTTATTTATTTATTTATTTATTTATTTATGTAAGTACACTGTAGCTGTTTTCAGACACTCCAGAAGGGGGCGTCAGATCTTGTTACAGATGATTGTGAGCCACCATGTGGTTGCTGGGATTTGAACTCAGGACCTTCTGAAGAGCAACCAGGTGCTCTTACTCGCTGAGCCATCTCACCAGCCCAAAATTCTAGCTCTTTCTCCAGTGCGCAACCATAATAGAATCCGTGGCTGGGGCTTCCTGACAAGCTGCATGGGTCCCTCTGCTTCTGTTTCTCTGGTGTGTGTGTGTGTGTGTGTGTGTGTGTGTGTGTGTGTGTGTGTGCTCTCAGCTGTGTGTGGGAGGCCATTCACTAACACTTGCTGTCCCTCCCTGGGGCAAGAGATCTGGCTAAGAGCTATTTGTGGGCGGTGAGAAAAGAGTCGATGGAGGCCCTGAGGCTGAGAACTCTTCGGCCTGTCCTTGCTTCCCTCTGACAAGAGACTGGCAATGGCTTGGTTCCAGGGACAGAAACAATTGTGGCTCAGAGCCCTGGTGACCACAGAAGACGTGAAGTGTGCAGTCACATTTGCTACAAGTGGCTAGCTAGACAGAGAGGCTGCTTGTTACCGAAATTAGCAAAGCTTTCCTGACGAGTATGGTTTGTCTGCATGAGCTGACCCCACACTCCTCAGGGATGGTCCTGGGTCAGAGCTTCTGCCTCCCTGTACTGTCAGTTGCTGTAAATTAAGAGGAAAGGAACTGGAGAAATCATGTAGTGAGGTTTTTGCTCTTCCAGAAGACCAGAGTTCAGTCCCTAGCACCCAAGTCACAGCTGCCTGTGACTCCAGTCCCAGGGGACCTCAGAGAAAGGCTCACCTCTCTCAGGACTTTCTGCTTCAATTTCCCTTAGGCAAGGCTTTCTTATATCTAGACGACCAGGAGAATTGTAAGCAGCTGCCTGTCCTAGCTGTCTCTGCTCCCCACATTTGTAACAAGCTCATGTTGAACATCTTCCAACTCATCTGGGAACAGACTTGGGTGAGAATCTCCCCTCCTGTGCCTCCTGCTTAGAGCCCTTGTGACAGAACTTTCCTCACTTCCACTGACAGGATAAATGGCCCTGCCTGCCCTTGTCAGCTGGGCTTGATCCTCTCACCTCTTGAAGTCATCTTCCACCCCAGGTCTTATGTGAGCTTCAGGATCATCCCCCACCCCACCTCACCCCGCCCCTGGGTGTGAACCCTAGTTCTTGGGTCTCTCTGGCTCCTGCCTTACCTACCTTGCTTGCTCTACATAAAGCAGCAGTTGATGTGGCCTCCTCTCAGACCCTGTATCTCAAGAGGGCAAAAGGCAGGATGGGATACAAGCCTACCAGGCCACCCCACCCCCACCCCCACATACAAGTCCCCTTGATCTTCATTATTTTTGCTAGCTTCTCTGTCTTTCTTTTTCTTGCTGCTTCTGCTGGTTTTGTTTGTTTTCAGATAGGACCTCACCATGAAACTTGCTACACAACCAGGCTGACTTTGAACTTGCACGATTCTCCTGCCTCCAACTCCCTAGTGCTGGGATTATAAGCATGTGCCACCATACCTAGCATCTTTTGTATATATTTTCTTTTGGGAAATGTTGACTCAAATACATTGCTCGGTGGGTGTTCAATTAGGGTATTTGTTTTCCTGCTATTGAGTTGTTTGAGTTCCTTTTTATTTTGGACGCTAGCTCTCCCTCCGTGGTTCGTAAATATTTCCTCCCCTTTCATGTGTGGCCTCCATGGGTCGTTTCTTTTGCCGTGTGCACGATTTTTAGTTCTAGATTTGCTTTTGTTGTCTGTGCTTATGGGTATGTGTGAGAACAAACAAACAAACAAACAAATAATGTAATGTTCAGCCCAGTGTTACAAAGCTTTTTCTCCATGTTTTCTTCTGATGATCTTATAATTTCAGATGGGGCTGGCGAGATGGCTCAGGAGATAAGAACATTGACTGCTCTTCTGTAGATCCTGAATTCAAATCCCAGCAACCACATTGTGGCTCACAACCACCAGTAATGAGATCTGACACCCTCTTCTGGTGCCTCTGAAGACACCTACAGTATACTTATGACGTATAATAATAAATATTTGGGGGCTGGTGAGATGGCTCAGTGGGTAAGAGCACCCGACTGCTCTTCCGAAGGTCCAGAGTTCAAATCCCAGCAACCACATGGTGGCTC
>NC_034612.1:320033-342933 GCF_900095145.1 Mus pahari
TTTTTTTTAAAGATTTATTTATTTATTATATGTAAGTACACTGTAGCTGTCTTCAGACACTCCAGAAGAGAGAGTCAGATCTCGTTATGGATGGTGTGAACCATCATGTGGTTGCTGGGATTTGAACTCAGGACCTTTGGAAGAGCAGTCGGGGGCTCTTAACCGCTAAGCCATCTCTCCAGCCCCTAGTTGAACCTTCTTAACCTCCTGAATCCTTATTCCCAGCAGGATCTCTTCTCCTTACTCCAACTGACTTAACAATATGTGTCATTCCCTGACTTGTTACATAGTTTAAACTTTTTCTTATTTACTCTCTGTTTTTCCCCAAATGGGCTATAAGCAGTCAAGGGCAGAGGTTCCTGTCTTAGTCATTGCTCTACCTCCCCGTGTTCATGTTACTACGATCACGACTGTCATCTTTGTAAAAATAATTATTTAGCCTAAAATGATTAGTTGCCTAAAAATAATTTAGTAGTGGTACACGGCTTTGATCTTAGCACTCGAGAGGCAGAAGCAGGTGGATTTCTGAGTTCAAGGTCAACCAGGTCTACAGAGTGAGTCCTGGGACAGCTGAAGCTATTATACAGGGAAAGTCTGCTTCAAAACAGCAACAAAAATATTTGTTTTTACACTCTGTGTATGAGGGCTTTGTCTGCATGTATGCATGTATGTGTGCTTCCTTTGTGCCTATGTCCACAGAGACCAGAAGAGCGTGTCAGATCCTCTCTGGAGCCAGAGTTTCAAACAGTTATAAGCTGTCATATGGGTCCTGAGAACTGCACCAGGGTCCTCTGCAAGTACAAATGTTCTTAACCACTGCACCACCTCTCCAGGGACCACTATCATGTTAATCATCATCACTGCAATCATCTTCATCACCATCACTGCCATCACCCTCTTCATCAATACCACCACATCCTTAGCATCTTCACTACCATCCTCACTACTATCCTGCCAACATCTTTTTTGTTTTGTTTTGTTTTGTTTTGTTTTGTTTTGTTTTGTTTCAAGACAGGGTTTCTCCGTGTAGCCCTGGCTGTCCTAGAACTCACTCTGTAGACCAGGCTGGCCTTGAACTCAGAAATCTGTCTGCCTGCCTCTGCCTCCTAAGTGCTGGGATTAAAGGCGTGCGCCACCACACCTGGCACTCCTGCCAACATCTTTTTTTCTTTTCTTTTCTTTCTTTCTTTCTTTCTTTCTTTCTTTCTTTCTTTCTTTCTTTCTTTCTTTCTTTCTTTCTTTTTTTCTTTTTTTTGTCTTTCCTGCCAACATCTTAATGAGTGTTCTTGATTGTCATCTTGACAGGACTGAGAGATGCCTGAAGCATTTCTGAAAACAATTGACGTGAGGAAAAAAACAACAGATTCAGAAAAACCTACCCTGATTATGGGCAGTCCCATCTACTGGGCTGGGAACTTAGGGAATAAAGGTAGAAAAAGAGAAAGCCAGCCAGAGTATGCAAGCCTCATTTCTCCTGAATGAGTGCATTTATTGCTGCTGCCGTAGCCTATGAACATCAAACTCCAATTTCATCTTTCCAACATAGTCACATACCAGTAATTGCAGTACTCGGCCACACCATTAGTCTCCCTTGTTTTGAGGCTCTCGGCTTCTTGGACTGAGCAGTGACTGAGTCCTCCGAATCTCTAGTGTGCAGATGGTCGTTGTTGAGCTACTCGGTCTCCAATTGTGTAAATCAACATGGTAAGCCTCCTTGATAATAACATGCATCCTATTAGTCCTGTTCCTCTTCTTTACCAGGTCTCTCACCATCCCCAGGTGATCTGTGGGGCTCCTGACCCAGATGTTAGTGCTTACTCTCCATTCCAACAAAAACCAAATATCCTGGGGTTAGCACTATGTGGAGAGAGTCTCTTTCTAGCACCTGCTCTGGGCTCCAACCGAGTGTAACAGGAGCAAGCTTTATCATCTACCCAGTAGCCCCGCCTGGTAGCAGGCAGAGCTTGTCATCTTGTTCTGGGAAGACTGAGGTACAGTGGTGGGAGGTGTCTCAGTGAACACCTCACTGTTCCTTAAGAAGACCCACTTGTCCTTTAAAGGGATATACTGTCCTGGATGAAGTCTGTGGGTTACTCTCTGGCCAGAGTTCAAATGTTTGTCTCATTTCTCCTGCTGCTATGGGTCCTTTCTCTGGACTCCAGTGTTTTTCTGTGGTGCCCAGTCTTTGGTCAAGATAAGCTATAGGAAACCTAGATCTGGTTTCTTTGGGAACCAGGGCCTTATTCCTCAGGAGTGACTCTGAGAGGACAGTAGACTCCTAGAGAGGAACCCAGAAAGCCCAGGGTGTGCACAGAGCCAGGTAATGGCTGGGTGAGGGGGTGGAAGCAACCAAAGTGGCTTGCTAGGGCCTCCAAGAGACAGGATATCCCCTCCAGTGTAGCTCCTTAGAATAGAGGCTATTAGAACTAATCCAGAGGGGCCGGGCGTGGTGGCACATGCCTTTAATCCCAGCACTTGGGAGGCAGAGACAGGTGGATTTCTGAGTTCGAGGCCAGCCTGGTCTACAGAGTGAGTTCCAGGACAGCCAGGGCTACACAGAGAAACCCTGCCTCGGAAAAACAAAAACAAAACAAAAACAAAAAAAAACAAAACAAAACAGAACAAATCCAGAGGGTTGGTGAGATGGCTCAGTGGGTAAGAGCACCCGACTGCTCTTCTGAAAGTCCGCTGCTTGTGGACGTTGTACATCGTGGTGCGGAGCCTAGTGCGCACCACGATGTACAACGTCCACAAGCAGTGAATTTTTAGGACCTCTGCTCCCTCCAGTCAGCCCCACTTGCTCCAACCCAAAGATTTATAATTATACATAAGTACACTGTAGCTGACTTTAGACGTACCAGAAGAAGGTGTCAGATCTCATTACAGGTGGTTGTGAGCCACCATGTGGTTGCTGGGATTTAAACTCGGGACCTACGGAAGAGTAGTCAGTGCTCTTACCTGCTGAGCCCCTCCCTCCCTCTCTCTCCCTCTCCCTCTCCCTTTCCCTCTCCCTCCCTCCCTCCCCCCTCTCTCCAGCTTTGTTTATTTATTTAACGGGTATGACTACACTGTAGCTTTCTTCAGACACAGAAGAGGGTATCGGTTCCCATTACTGAGCCACCATACTCTGCAGCCTCATACTCATGTCCAGAGATACCTTTAAGCAGAGCTGAAATAGTTAGTATTGGTAGTATCCACAAGGATTCACTTTGTTCCCTGTGAAGGCTCTCCAGCTAAACCCACAATGTCTCTAGCTGCCCATAGAAAGAGGATCCACACTCTGCTTCTCACAACTCTGGGCTTAAAGACAATATTGTCCTCTCTTCATGGAGATACTGCTGTCTCTTCCATAGCTCCTGGGTCATATGGCGCCTCCTTCAACCTTAGTTCCCTCTTGGGCATTTTACTAACCAACGAAGTGGACCTATTTGATGTAGCCATGAGCTTTGTGCATTTTCTGACTCTGGGATCGTGGCCAGCCTGGTGAGCTCTGCTGTCTTCCTAGAAGTAGTGCTGAGTGGCACACACATTTTGCCATCCTGGATCTGTCCCTGGGTCCCCGTAAGTGACTGTGCTTGTTCTGGAGTTGCAGCAAGTGCATCGTTTCATCTTCATTCTCTCTGTTCCTGCTGCCTGTGTTACAGAGCCCTACAGGCTTGCCAGATGCAACTTCAGAGCACAGCAGTGTGTCCTCTGCTCACTGTAGCCCAGTGCCTGCCTGCCCAGAACCCTAGAGAAAACTCCTGTGTGAATGTCCTGAGTGCCTGACATTGCCGTGAAGAAGGGCAATTAAAACCACAGGGGAAAGTTTGTCATTGCCCTTAGGGCCAGAGGCCTGACCCAAGCTGTCCACAAGCACTCTCTCTTATTGCCCCAACTTGGGATCTTCCTGCTAGGAACCCTGTCTCAGAGCCTTTCACCCTAGCCTGTGTCTTATCCTCAGTTGAGTTTCCTGGTGTTTCTATGCCTCTCCTCTCCCTGTAAGGGCTCTTCTCCTTGTTCACATCTTAACTACACTTGAAAAGAAGGATCACAATCCAAGGGGCAGAGGCTAAAGACTTGAGCATGTGTTAAAGATTTGTTTGTTGTTCTTGTAGCCCAGTTGAAGTCATGCTATATAATAGATGATGACCTTGAACTTCTGATCCTCTGGCCCCTAGCTCTCAAGTAAAGGGATTACAGGTAAGTGCTGCCATACCTAGTTTATGTGGTGCTGGAAATAAAAACCAGGCCTTAGGCCGGGCGTGGTGGCGCACGCCTTTAAACCCAGCACACAGGAGGCAGAGGCAGGTGGATTTCTGAGTTCAAGGCCATCCTGGTCTACAAAGTGAGTTCCAGGACAGCCAGAGCTATACAGAGAAATCCTGTCTCGAAAAACAAAACAAAACAAAACAAAAAAGTCCTTTTTACATGCTAGGCAAATAAATGCTCTACCAACTGTGCATGTTTTTCCGCAGAACATAGTTTATTCCATATGAGCACTTTCAGGTTGCTTTGTAGGAATTGGGGTGCCAACCTGGGTCATCTTAGCGGGGGGGGGGGATTGGGACCAAGTGAGGCACCAGCTATGTGGGGTATGACAGTGATGAGCTTACCAGATCAGAGTGGTGGGTGGGCAGTTCAGGGAAATGCTCCTACAAGCAAGGGCAGGGAGGAACCCAAGGATATGAGTAAGGAGAAAGGCCAGACATATTTTCCCTCTGTCCCCAGGCTTCCACTGTGACTAATGACCCTGCAGGGAGTTCTGGTGCTGGGCAAACAGATCCTACAATCATTGTCACCTAGGATGGTACGGTCATAGGTGAGGATGAGGCAGTGTGAGGTATGTCTGTTCCTGGGAGTTTCCCATGTGGAGACAAGTCATGTGACTCCCATGGGACTCCCTCCCATGGGGCTCTGTATCTGTTTTCATGAGTGAAAAAAACTGTAACTGATCAACCAATACCACATGTACTTAAGGAGACTCAAATCTGTTACCTCTCAGTTTTGGTTTTTTTTTTTTTTTTTTTTTTTGAGACAGGGTTTCTCTGTATAGCTCTGGCTGTCCTGGAACTCACTTTGTAGACCAGGATGGACTTGAACTCAGAAATCCACCTGCCTCTGCCTCCTGAGTGCTGGGATTAAAGGCGTGCGCCACCACGCCTGGCTACCTCTCAGGTTTGGTGGGCCAGCAATAAGGGGTAGCATACCCAGTGGTCACAGTCGCCCCATGGGATGGTTGGAAGCCTTGGCTGAGATCAGAGATTTTATCAAGTTGGTGCAGGCTGGGGCCTTGATTCTGCCATGCATGCACATGCTGCCTTTGAGACTGTAGAGCCCTCCCCATGCAGCATTCCCTCTTCCCCGGTGATACAGGAGAGACTTGGCAGAGGTTATAACAACTCTGGATCTGCCAGGAGGTCATGGCAGCGCCCCTCTGGCAATATCTGGGCATACAGATTCAGAGTCAGCCACGAGCTTTTCGGGAAGCAGATGGTCATCTCAGTGTTGATAATTTTAAGAGTCTAATGAAGGCCTGTTTGCCCAGGGAGGGGAAGAGTATGGGGGAAGCAATGGAGCCCTTGGGGATCAGGCAGAGGCGCCATATGGGGAGGGAACCCTGCATTCTGGCTGTAAATGATGACTGAAGGTCATCTGTATACAAGGCTCTTCACCCCCCCCCCATGCCTGCCTTACCCCAGATAAGCTCATCTTCAGTTTCTGGATCTCTGCCTTTTTACCTTGGCACAGGCTTCCGGAGAGCGGGAGCTTTCTCCACCCAGTGCTGATCGCATATCTACATATTCATGGCATGAAGAAGTTATATGGCACACTTGGCTGCCACATGACCTCTGTGACTCCTGCTGTGCCTTTCCTATAGAAAGAACCTCACAACTGCCCTGCCACGGGCCTGCTTGTCCAGTGCCTCTGGCCAGCAGGGCTTGGGCAGCTGGCGGCAGTGTTTTCCTCTCTGAGAAATGTACCTGCCTGTCTAAGCCAAACCCTGCTCAGTGCCTGTTACTTGCTCACTTTCCCATGGGTGTTGGGAAGCGGGGTGGCTGAGCCACTAGGAACTCTAATACCACATCCAGCTATACACAGTCTCCTGAAATGTCCTTGAGCTGTGAACACATACATTCTGTGAGGCTTACACATGCATCCACATGCCAACATACTCGAACACCCTGCATACACATATGCACATATGACCGTGCATACAGTTCACATGTGTCCATGGACTTCCCACATATACCCATAGATGGGGGCATACATGGATATTTGCTTTCACCCATACACATACACACACTTAGACACACAGTTATCCATACAGCACAATGTTTACCATGCCTATGCACAGACATGCATACACAGAGCACCAGGTATATGAAACCACTGTACTCACAGAAGCACTTCTGTCTTTCCAGAGCATGGGGTCACTGCAGACTGCCCAGGAAATAACACCTGAAGGTCTGTTGGGGAGGAAAAGGCTCGGGTGCCAGGCGAGGATGTTTCTTACCACCCCCAGCTTTGCTGACTCATGACTCAGCATCCCTCTGGGGATGGAATGAGGCTGATCACCTGGAGTGTCCTGTAAGATCTGATGGCACACAAAAATGAGTGAGTAGAGGGGTCCTTGTGGATACTGGGAATCCCATATCTGGAGAGGGTGATCTGCTCAGTGCCATCAGGGCTTGGGTGAAACCAGGACTACCAACCAGCACAAGGAAGGACATGAGGGGGAACTCTCACACGGAAGAGACAAACAGCCCAGTCAGATGTTAAGTATGAATAGAAAAGTGCTTCTGTGCGGGGATGTCAGATATGGCCTGCTCAGGGGCTGAAAAGATTTGAGCCTGTCGTCTTATTGCCAGATTCCTGAGCGTTTTCCCCGCCCCCAGGAGACTGACTAAAGGTTTTGCTTGGAGGAGGCTGGGAGGTTTCTCGGGTGGCTGAGGTACAATTAGTGTAAGAAGAAGGCAAATAGTTCACCCAGGGAGTACAATAGCCTCCAAAGGACTCTGTGGCCCTGGGCAGCCAGGGTCCAGGTCCATGACTGCCTGTACCCTCTGTTGCTTCTTGCTGTTCTCGCGGAGGGTGCTTGTAACAGGTGCCCCGTCAGAAGGATATGCGTGCCAGGCAAAGTTCACACACTCTGGTGTTTCCATGGCAATAGCTGGGTCATACCCAGCAACCGGCAAACATGTAGTGGCTCTTCAAGAAGACTGGAGGCGGTGATGCTAGCTGTGTGTCCTGATGAGCGTAGAGTAGGATTCAGGGCAGATTCCCCACATGAGAATCAGAACCCGTGTACCCAGAAGGCTGGAAGAGGCTCTCCAGAATCCCAGGGTTGGGACCAGCTTTCTCAGCTGTGCCGGATGTCCACCTAAGGACCAGCCCGTTGTACCCCAAGGGTTACATAGGATCTGGGCTGGAAAGACATGCCTGCCATGTTTCAGTCCCAACCCTCAGACATAGCAGCCATCGTGCTGAAGGCGGTGCCTATTCAGAGATGGTGGGAGTTTTAGGAGATGCTATTCAGCTGGAGGCCACAGGGAACACAGCTTTAAAGGTTCTACCTGGCCCCTGGTTGTATCCTCACCCTGTTTCTTGCCTTCTATGAAGTGAGCAGGCTTCTCCTTTATGAGCTGTTCTGTACCACGTTCTGCCAAAGCTCATGGATCCTAGTAACCGAGGACCATGGTCTCTGAAATGGTGGGCCTTTCATGTAAGGTTTCCCTTTCTTCTTGTTGGGTTTCTCTGTGTAGCCCAGGCTGTCCCCGAACTCACTCTGTAGACCAGGCTGGCCCCAAACTGCCTCTGCCTCTCAAGTGCTGGGATCAAAGTTGTGTACTACCGCCATCTGGTTGTCTTCTAAGATTTTTTTTGGGAGGGGGGGTTGTGGTGGTGGGAGTCAGGTCTTTGTTGCAGTGAACTGAAAAGCAGCTCATGGCTTATCACTGTCATTGTCGTTGTTATTGCCACCACCTTCATCATCATCAGAACACCAAGACCTCTGTGTGAAAGGACTACAGTGGCAGCCTACAGGGATGGGAGGTGAAGGTGGGTGGGTGCAGGGGGAATGGTGCTAACACACATTTAGGTAAAAAAGTTAGCATGGGCTGGGCGTGGTGGCACACACCTTTAATCCCAGCACTCGGGAGGCAGAGGCTAGCGGATTTCTGAGTTCAAGGCCAGCCTGGTCTACAAAGTGAGTTCCAGGACAGCCAGAGCTATACAGAGAAACCCTGTCTCGAAAAACCAAAAATAAAAATAATAAAATAAAAAATAAAACAAAAAAAGTTAGCATGGGAGTGGCGTGCACGTCTTCTGGGAAGTGACAGTCTTTTGTGTCTCTGAAGGGCCACTAGTCCTCTGTCTGTGCTAACCCTCCAGCCATTTCTGGAGCTCCTTGCTCCCTCATCTTTTGTATTTTTTGGGGGGTGGGGGGAATTTGTTTTGCAGACTAGGTCAGCCTTAAACTCCAAGAAATACACCTACTTCCTGCCTTCACAATACTGAGACTAAAGGCATACATGACAATATTTGTTTTTGTTATTTGAATGGAGTCTATGGGGCTGACCTTAAGCTTTCTCCTAGCTAAGGATGACCTTGGACCCTTGAGCTTGCTCTACCTCTCCCGATAACACTTGAATCTCTTAGTGTAAGCAAAGACTCACTGGTACAGGTCCCAAAAATATGGGAGACGAACAGGTCTCTTCTGTAAGTAAGCAGAGGAGAATTCTCCTCAGCCTTT
Organism: Mus pahari; assembly: GCF_900095145.1. Taxonomy (NCBI): domain Eukaryota; kingdom Metazoa; phylum Chordata; class Mammalia; order Rodentia; family Muridae; genus Mus; species Mus pahari. Next base: position 328,768 of record NC_034612.1, read on the forward strand.
ATGCTGGGAATGGAATCTGGCCTGTGGCTTGTGGCTGGGTGGATTGAAGTTGGAGAGCACCTTATAGAACCCCACAGGGGTAGAACTGTGACTATTGCTAGAGACACAATTGGTTGTTGTGTTTTATAAAAATATAAGGAGAGCCGGGCATGGTGGCGCACACCTTTAATCCCAGCACTTGGGTGGCAGAGGCAGGCAGATTTCTGAGTTCGAGGCCAGCCTGGTTTACAAAGTGAGTTCCAGGACAGCCAGGGCTATACAGAAGAACCCTGTTTCGAAAAATTTGGTGGATGTGCAGTCAGGTGTGTGTGTGTGGGTGCTCTGCAGGCCTACACTGAGGCATCCCTTTCCCCTTGAGGGACCAGTATAGAATAGAGTTTATTCAGGAAATGGGGAGGGGAGCTGAGGGAGGAGAGAGAGAGAGAGAGAGAGAGAGAGAGAGAGAGAGAGAGAGAGAGAGAAGAGGAGTAGAGGCCAGCCATGAGCACCTGGAGATGCATGGAACAGAGCAGGAGCAAGAGAGCAAGAGAGAGGAGAGGGCAAGCAGCCCCTTTTATAGTGAGTCAGGCATACCTGGCTGTTGCCAGGAAACTGTGGGACGGAGCCTAGACAAAATGCCAACACTGGTGCCCTTCAATGGCTAGTCAATAGTTTAGCAAGTGGGAGTTGGGGAATAGTTTTGCATTTTAATAATTCATCCCTCCACCCCCTTAACATTTTAATCCTAAAAGGACTTCAATGCCTGCTGTGTCCCTAGGCCACCCTCCCTTCTCTTGCTTCCCAGAGGCTCCAGGGCTTGTGGCCCCGCCACCCTTATCTCTTCTGTTCCTCAAGGTCTTCTTGGTACGACTTCTCCCACCTCCTCTGATAAAAGCGTGGGACTTTGGTTCCCAGAATGTCATAACCCTGGCTGACCTATGGGTACTTTCGGTTGGTTTGTTTTGAGACAGGGTCTCTCTGTGTAGCCCTGGCTGTCCTTGAACTTACTATGTAGATCCACTGCCTCTGTCTCTGGAATACCATCCCCTGGGCACACCTTTAATCCTAGCCCTGGGGAGGGAGAGGCAGATGGATTTCTGTGTCTACAGAGTAATTTCCAGGACAGCTAAGGCTATACAGAGAGACCCTGTCTTGAAGAATGGAGAACTTGCATAATGGTACCTGAGATTTTCCCAATGAGGTCACATTTTGAGGGTTTCAATAGATAAGATTTAAGGGCTCCTGGCCATGCCCCCTTGACCTGGCTCTTTGAGACATATTCCAAAGAACATTGCTGAATTTGGAGTGATGATACATCTCTGTAATCCTAACAATAAGAAAAGAAAAAAGAAAAAGAAAGAAAGGAAGAAAGAAAGGATGTGATTGTTCTTAGGTATGGTGGAAAAAATTTGTTGTAGATAGAAGGGAGAACATAGGTAGAGGTGGACACATCTGGGAGAATCCAGAGTGGTCATAACCCTGAGCTATGTGAGAAGAGGAAAGGAGAGGAACCAGGTACAGTGGCTAGGAGGCCAAAGAGGAGGAGTAGCCAAAATGGCCCGGAGTATACAGGGAAGGGCAGCTGGGGGAAGGGCAGCCCAGAGGATCCTGGGCTGGAGAAAGTTTTAGAGTAGGGGGCAGGGTATAAACCTGAAGGACTCAGTAATTGATTGAGGCTGGGAGAACCTGGTGGCCAGGTCCACTTTGATATGTTAAATAGGCACCTCAGCCATTTGTCCCAGGGTTTGAGACTTAACCCTAACCCCATGGCTGAGGCAAGAATATTGCCAGGTCTGTACAGTGGCAACTTTTCTTTTTATCCCCCTTTCCCCTTCTTTCTCTGTTGTGTCTTTCTTGTGACAATCTTTCTTTAATAAAACAAAACCAAACCAAACAGAAACAAAACAGAACAAAACAAAACAAAACCACAGCTAGGCTTGGCCAGCATGAACTACATAAAGTTTTCCAGGCCAATCTTCCTCCCAACCTCCCCATTTCAGACTCTCCTTCAGAGGATCTGGAAGGGCAGATTCCTGTTCTCAGGAGGCAGTGACAGATACAGCTAGACCTAGTCTGTCCTCTTGCCCCGAAGCCCAGGGGAGTTCTCTAAGGATCTTTAGGTCAGTGGGGCAGCCCCACAGCTGTCTTGTGACCCCCATTAAGCATTAACCAGTGGTTGTTGCTTTGCTTTGGTAACTACTGCTAGGCCTAACTCTGCTTCTGCTCCACCCACTGGCCAGAGTTACTCTGCTCAGCCTTTGGGGAACAGTCAGAGGTGATCAGTTTCCATGACTCCCTTCCCACTCTCCTTGGCCACTGTTTTATTAGTAGTGTGCAGTAGGTAATCATCCTGGAAAGAAAAGCCCGGGCTGGACACTCACTTCACCCTAAGTGCCAACTACAAGGTTGGGGATGGGAGAAGCGCAGCTGGTCCCGTGCCAGCTCCGGCATCTCACAGCTGTGGCCAGTGAGGTTAATTGGAGCAAAGCCCTGGGCAGCCAGCTGCCAGGCCACCTGCCGAGTGCCCTAGCTTCAATAAATCCCCATTTGATAGTAACAAGGACCCCGAAGGTGCCTGTCTGGTCAGCTCAGCCCCACAAACCTGCAAGAATACATTTCCTGGTTCCTCTTGGGGATGCTGGAATTCAATGACAGCCATGGGGCTTTGAACCAGAACTCTAACTTTGAGGCCTGTTGGGGTTCTCCCTCTCTGGGTTTAACATTTGGGAACCTGGGTGGCCACATGGAACAAAGCTTTGATGGGGTTAAGCAAGCCCTGACCCACGGGGCTCAGTCTGCTTAGGATACATAAATGAGGAACTTGGAACCTGGTAATGACACACGTGTTACACGACACACATGTGTTAGTCACACAGGGTCAGCTGTTAGGGACTACCAGAGAGAAAGCTCACAATATTTCATGGGTATTAGGAAGGTGCCCCCAAGGGTGATATTAGAAAGGGATAAAGGAGTGAGCATCAAAATGGGGTGGGGGTGGGGGAAGGCACAGGGAACGTTAGGGAAAAGACCTGGGACTCTGCAGGGGGTTAGTGTTAAGTACAGAATTGTGGAGCAAGGAAACGGAAGACAAGAGACCAGGGCAAGAGAGGGCCAGGGGTTGGAGGAGACAGAGAAGGCAGGAGCCAGATGGACAGGGGTCAGAGAGAGATCAGGCACCAGATGGGGACAGATAGCAGGGTGGGACAGGGGCAGGAGAGGAGCTCCAGGACACAGATGCCTTCCCATGCTGCACTCTCTTGATCTGCCTCTTTATTTTTCTGAGACAGGGTCTAATGTCATCCCTGTCTGGGCTTCAACTCGAACTGTTTAGCTGAGGGTGACCTTGAACCCCCAGACTCTGGCTTCCAGTTCCTGGGATTCCACAATGGCCAGAACTTTTATCCTTGGATGCTGAGTCAGAGAAACCTCGATGCTCTGAAGGCCTGCAGCTACCCCTCAACCGCCTGCATCCCCCGACTCCCACTTCCCACCTTCTCCCTCCTCAGCAGCCCAGTGTCTTCAGGTATCCCACATAAGTCCTGGTTCCTCTTTCCCATGGATCTCTAGGTTTTCCCAGGCTGCCTTACAGAAATCCAATCATTTGAAGGGTGTCACGTAGGCATTTTGCAGGATGCTTTCTGGTTTTTTTGTTTTTGGATTTTTTTTTTCCAGTATGTTCTTTTGACTATACTGTGGTTAGAACTGAGAGCGAATGTTTCATACCACAAACTGTCCATGTCTAGTCCTGAACCCTCTCTTGCTGAGTGAACGGGGATGAATGGATGAGAGAGAAGAGAGAGAGAAGGAAGGAAGGAAGGAAGGAAGGAAGGAAGGAAGGAAGGAAGGAAGGAAGGGAAAACAGAGCACTGGCTAGTGGGGAAGCTGGAGAGGGCCGGTTGAGAAGTGGCCCAGCTGCTACCTGCGGATACACAGACCATCTCAGACGTGGGTGGCATCAGGCTGGACCACCAGTCCTGTTTTACGCTGTGTGAATCTGGTTTTATACTAGGCTGGGCTCTGGTGGCATTGGTGGAAACCACTTGGGATCCTCACTGGTGGGTGGACTTCTTGGGAGGGTCAGGATGGATACTGTGTCCTGAGCAGCCTGGCCTGCTGGGCCTTAAAGGGAGGATATAGCCCCACCAGCAACAGGAAGGGACTGGGGAGGGCTGGGTGCCAGAGTCTAAGACCAAGCTCAGGGCTGTATCTCCTGTGGGGCACCGGGCACTCTGTGCCTCCTATATCCTGCCTCCTCCTCCTCTTCCTCCTCCTCCTCCTCCTCCTCTTTCTCCTCCTCCTCTTCTTTGTTATCTCCTGTTGGGGACTGGGGAGCTGTGCCCAGCTCGTGTCCTACAAGGCCACTCACAGGAGGTGGGAACTCCATGCAGCCTTCTCTGAGAATCTGGAACATCCCTAGGCTGGAATAAGTACCCTTTGTTAGAATGAACACTTATTATCCTCTTGATAATAGACCTGACCTGCTGCACGCAGCTCCCTGCATCTGTTCTGCTGTTCCCAGGTCCCCTCTGCTGATAGAGATTAGCCCGTGAGTGAAGGACACACTCCTCGTGAGGAACAGCTGATTTCTCCCCAGGAAGGCCATCAAATCTCTGTCGTTCCCAAGCTTCCCACGCAGCCTGGCTGCTGTTGGAGGCCATCTTGCCTTGCATCAGCGTGGGTGAGTTTAGTCAGGGCCATGCCCCGGCTTTGGTAGCCTCGGGTGGACATTGGAAGACCTGTTCCTCAGAAACAGGGAACGGTGCTTACTTACCCCAGGACGTACTTTCCTGCCTGTACACCCTTCCCAGTCCTACTCTGCTGTCTTCCTCTCCTGCCCGGCTCTGTCTCCCCAATTTCCATTCTACATTGTACTTAATGGTCACATCAAGGCCATGTGGCCCTCCGGGGTGGTTGCTTTGAAATGGAAGATTTGACCCAATTCAGGACAAGTACAGACTTCAGTTTTTAGGAGCTTGAGGCATGTGGTTTGTGGGAGCATATGAGCCCTAAGACAGCAAACCAAACTTCTGGAACAACCCAGAATTTCATAAAAGAGTAGTTCCCAGGCTTGAACTAAAGCTATGAACTGATCTGCCAGGACCACAGTGCTCTCATGGCCCCACCCGTCATGGTCAGATGGAACCTGTGCAAAGGACTGCTCCACCTGTCTGGAGGTTCACGCTTCCATCTCCCCGTCTTTCAAATCCACATGAAATAAGTCAGATGTTTTCTTTAGGTTTCTTATAGCCTGGATTAGTCTCAAACTTGCTATCAGCTGACTGCCACTTGTTCTTGCTTTCTACCTCCCAGAGTTAAGTTGGTTTTACACACACACACACACACACACACACACACACACACACACACATCACAGGCACACTAAAAATGATAATTTTTAAAAAAGGGAACACCAGCAAGGTTCTCCAGCCAGGCTAACAGTGTCTGGGGGTGGCGGGGGTGGCGAGAAAGAACAGGAGTCGTAGGGACCCAGGCTAGACTGTCTGGCTGTCCTGGGACAGGACGGGGCAACTGTGGAACAGTGGATAGTATCCCCAGGGAGGGAAGGATGAAGGCAGGTATGAGCTCAGGTTCAGGAGGTGGGAGGATAAACCGGTTGTTAATGACTGGAACCAGTCGTGCCCTGAGGAACTGGGAAATAGGTACCGAATCTTTAAGAGATTGTGGTGGCATATGCAGTATGTGTTTTGTTAATCAGGCGGTGAGCAGTGTCAGAATAGGGAACTGTATATTTCACAGAGTATTTTCTCCAAACTAGAAATGAAAGGCTTTGCCAAACCACCCTGTTCTGCCTCTCAGAGTAGGACACAGGATTCTGAGATGGCTGGCGGGGCTGTAGATGGGTGGGCATGGTTAGGGATTCCATGAGGGTATGAACATGAGTATTTCTTTGAGCCGCATTGGCACACACATAGATGCATATATGCTTCATATAGTCTGGGACTTACTCGGTCTCATATTTGTCAGGAGAGCTGTTTCTAAACTATTTAAAATTATATTTATTTTGTGTATATGTGTACATGTGCACACCCCCATGTATGCACTGGTCAGGAGACAACTGGGGGAATCATTTCTCTCCTTCCACCTTGTGGGTCCCAGGTATTAAATTCTTCATCAGGCTTGGGGGCAAGTGCCTACATTCTTACTAAATACAGATTTTTTTTTCAAGATTTATTTATTTTATTATATGTAAGTACACTGTAGCTGTCTTCAGACACTCCAGAAGAGGGCATCAGATCTTGTTACGGATGGTTGTGAGCCACCATGTGGTTGCTGGGATTTGAACTCCGGACCTTCGGAAGAGCAGTCGGGCGCTCTTACCCACTGAGCCATCTCACCAGCACTAAATACAGATTTTGAGCACACACACACACACACACTCACAGGAAACACTGTACAGATTTCTACAACTCCTGAGACTCTTTTGTCATTTGTTGTTGTTTATGGTCCCAGATATTTTTTGTTTTTGTTTTTTTGTTTAGTTGTTTGTTTGTTTGTTTTGTTATGTTTTATTGGTTTTTTTTCCAGACAGGGTTTCTCTGTATAGTCCTAGGTGTCCTGGAACTCACTCTGTAGACCAGGCTGGCCTCGAACTCAGAGATCCACCTGCCTCTGCCTCTGCCTCTCAAGTGCTGGGATTAAAGGCGTGTGCCACCACTCCCAGCTGATATTTTTGTTTTAACCTTTAAAAGAGATTTACTATTTGTGTGTGTGTATGTGTGTGTGTGTGTGAATATGTCTGCCTTCCCATTCCCAGCCCTGTCTTGACGGGGATAGCTGCAGCGAGTTATGAGGTTGATAAACTGGTGTGTCCATTCACGAACAGGAGTCAGTGAATAGCTGGTGGGTAGGGAGGGGTGAGTCTGTCTTTGGGCATGTGTCCATGGTCCGTGAGCCACGGGATTCCACTGACAGTCCCCACCATGGCCTTCATCTAAGGGTTAACTGTCTTTCTGAATTAATGTCCCAAACCATGCCAACCCCTCCCCCCAAGCAGATACCGTCCCAGTATCCTGGCAAAGCTGGTTCATCAGATTGTGAGTGGTTCCTGTAGGTAGGGCCCCTGCCCCTGTGAAGTCAGTATAGCCTGAGGCCTGCTGTATCCACAGCAAACTGCTCTTTCCACCTAAGTCTAGTTCATCTGAATAGTGTCACAAGGAAAATTAGAGGCCAGATGCAAGTGTCCGGAGGGCCAGGTGTGAGATATCGAGAACCCAGGTATAAAGTCCTGGAATGATTAACCCAAGTATTTGGCCCTGGAACAATGCCTTTGTGGAACTTCAACGAGGCAGATATGATTGGCATCCTTGCTTTGCCTACAGACAAGGCTACAGGGCACAGAGAGGTTATGAGGCTTCCATGGCCTCACACAGTGAGTGACCAGAACACCTGATGCCTGAGTCATCTCTACTGTCCTGTATCCTACATTGCCTTTCACACAGGCCTAGGGTTGATGGTCAGTATAGATCATGGTGACGACATACCAGGTCCATTCTCCCAGGGAGCTCTTCCTTCTTCTTCTTCTTCCTGAGAAGAGCGAGGTGCTGGAGAGATGGCTTAGCAGTTAAAAGCACATTCTGCTCTTGTAGTGGATCTGAGTTTGGTTCCTAGCATCCATGTCAAAAAGCTCACAGCTGTCTGCAACTTCAATCCTAGGTGAACCAATGTCCTTTTTTTGGACTCTATGGGCACCCATACTAATGTGCATATACCCGTAATCTTGCACACACATACATATAACAGAAAATAAAATCTTTTTGTTGTTATTCACAACAAAAATGAAGTACATGTCACGCTTGCTGATGAGGTCTCGGTAGAAACGGTTGGACTTGTAGCCCTCCATGTACGATCTCAGGCGGCGGGTTGTTGAAGCTCTAGGGCATCTAGTTTTACTTGTTCCACTCGAAGCCCGGTGTGCACGCGGTTGAAAAGGTGTGGCTTGCGCGGCCGCCTAGCAGCATCTCCACACTGATCTGCGCCTCGTCCTGCCTCATGCCCTCGGCGCTCCTGTTCGTGTCGCCTGTGGCCTGGAGCTGCTGGGGAGACAACTGCAAGAGCTGCAGGAGGTGGCTCCTGCAGGTGCCTGTTCAGCCACAGCTCCTGTGCGGTGAGCACTGAAGGATCAAGCACCTCCTGGTTTGCCTTGGCCTCTGCCTCTGCATCCCCGGGTGCCCGAACCCCACTCGGGTCCCACCGAAGGCCCGCAATTGGGAGCCAGCTCCTCAGATCCAAAGCAGGCTCGCATTTGAGGATTGGGAACGGCAGGCCCTGCTTCTGCTTCACTTTGAACAGCTTCTGCCAAAGAACTATCTAGTGGCGCTCACGGAGCCTGACCCTGGCCATGTGTGCAGGCAACTGCTGCAGCAGGCTCTCCCAGTAGCCCATCTCAGGGTTGGGGCCGCCAGCACGGATCTTGCCTTAGATGCCCTGGAAGATGACCTGTATGTCGTCCCTTGGACACCGATTGCTGACCGAGGCCTTGTCCTCCTCACGGTCTTGCCTAGGTCTTTGCCCGAGGCCTCCAGTTTGAGGAGCTTGGCAATCTCATACTCCATGATGGTTGTCATGTCGCACCAGAAGTCCACATTCTTGTCCTCTTCCAGCTCTGCGCACACCTGGATGTCTCCTACCAAGTTCTCCATGTTCGCCACCGGGAGGTGCTGGAGGAGGGTGTAGGATGTGCGCATCTCCACTGCCAGTCTTCATCCTCTGCATGGACATACTTGGCCAGCAGGTCGATGGCTTGGCCCACCTGTCTTGAATTTGGATCTTGGAGTGAAGCTTGGTCTGCTGAAGGTGGAAACTGTCCTGCTCCCCATGGCGGCAGATGCTCCAGAGCGTCTTAGGGATTCCAAGCAAGCCTCAGATGACCGGGGGAACATTTGACTCTGTTGGTCTCAAGAGCCCAGCTCCTTACCCGAGTCAGAGTGAGCACTGGTCCTGTGAGTACCATCAGGGAGGCTGCAGGCTCTGGCTTTACCTCCTGGACCTCTGCCACGTCTCCTTCTGGATCCAACCCGGCCCCGGGTTGCTCTCCCGCTACCCTCCTGCTTCCATTGCCTCTGGCTGCCCTGCCCATGGCTCCTATTCTGATTCCACTGTCTCTTACCCCTGCGACCCAAGGATCCCACCGGGAGCAAGTGTCGAGGCCCGTTTGGTGGTGTCTTTGTCTGCTAGCCTAGGCCTATTCCTGGAAGCTTCTATCCTCCATACAATCTCATCTAGGCCTAGAATGTTTTCAGCCTCTGAGACTTATTTCTGAGTACGCTCACCCTTTCTAGTTCTTCCTGATCTCTGGCTGGCTGGTTCAACGCAGCTGTTCTGGCTCAAACTCCTCTCCAAGCTGATTGAATCAGAAGGTGAGAGGAGAACCAGAAGTTTCAGGTTATCTCTGTTTACAGATTGAATTTGTGGCTAGTTGGGGCTAACATATGTCAGTGTTTCTGCTAGGAAGGGAAGGTGTCCTAGGGCTCGGGAACCCAGGAACCACACAGCTCTGAGAGGATGACTCCTCCGCAGGTGTTGCAGCTCCCAGGAGAGGGTAACCCCAGCTGAGCTCAGGAGTTCAGGAGCCTCAGCCCCACTCCTTCGATTCCTCTCCTCATATCTTCTTATCTGCTTATCTTCTTCCGATGAGAGTCACATCAGGCAGTAAATCTCATAAAGATGATTTATTGGAGGAGGAGGAGGGGAAGGAGGAGGAGGAGGGGAAGGAGGAGGGGAAGGAAGGGGGTGGTGGAGGAGGAGGAGGAGAAGGAAGAGGAGGAGGAAGGATGAATCCAGGAATGTCTACCCTCTGCTCCTGGGAGTGAACAGCAGGGAATTGCAAAAGGCATGACTTATGACTTATATAGGATTTCTGGGGGGGGGGGNGTCTTAGGGATTGGTGATTTTTTTTTTTTTTTTGTGGGACACTCAGGGATTAGTGGGTTTTCCTGTTCAGGGATTGGTGTTTTGTTTTTGTTTTTGTTTTGTGTGTGTGTTTTTTGTTTTCTTGTTTTCACATCCCCACCTTTCCCTGAGAGGGGCCCATGTGTTAGGGTGGGAAGTCCATCCCGGTCATAGCCGGCTTTTGCTGCGGCACCATCTCTGTGGGGCTGATGGGGAGGCTTGGAGAAGTGGTGCTGCCACTGTGGACAGCTCCTGTGGGACAGTTCCTGCAGTGGTGGGTCGCCAAGGTTGTAGTCTGAAGCAGATCTGTAAAAGGCCTGGTGTCTTGTCCTGAGGTTGGGGGAACCTGGACCAGTGCAAGATGTGAGCTTGGTGCATTACCATTTTATGTGGGGTTGTGCCAGGCTCCCCTTTCCCTAAGTAGGGCATCCCTTGGGGGAGATGGGATTCTGTCAAACCTGCCTTAAATTCCATGGGCACCTGGGAGCTAAAGCCAGGTATGACTCAGTCCCTTACAGAATTAGCCTCTTTTTGTTTCTGAGCCGATTAGCTCAGGTAGTGCTTTGAAGGGGAAGGTCACAGAGGAAGCAGAAACTGACAGGAGATGAATTCCTGTCATCTGTCTACGTGTCTCCCACATAAATTCATCTTTGCATTCATGGGCTGTGACACAGCTGCTAAATCCCCTCTCCACCCTGGGTGGCTCTGGATAAATGTGTGTGTGGATGAATAAACAGGCCCAGTAATCCAATCTCTGCCTGAGCTAGAGCCCTTTGTACAGTTGCCCCAGGCAACAGCTGGAGTGGGGCTATTGTCTCTCTCCTTAAAGCCCCATTAGGAGCCCTCTGCCCATGCCTCTTCCCTAAAGCAATTAGTGGGAGGTTTGATTGGTTAGGGCTGGACAGGAGCTCAGGCACTGGCAGCCTGAGCCAAGTAGAGCTTTCCTTATTTACTGACAGGAGAGCTGCTTTTGTAGGATTGAGTATTGAGCTAGATGAGGGTGTCTCTGTTGAGGTCTATCAACTTGTGCCAAGCAGAACAGGTTTCAGGGTAGTCTCCCTATCTAACTCTTACATGGGAGTAACCCTTTTCCAGGGTGGAGCTGGCCTGGTTCTGTTTCCTGTTGCGACAACCCCATTTTTATGCCAAAGGCTGGGCATTCCTCACTTTGTCTCTCAGGTCCTGTTGTTTGCAACATCAAAATAGAATAAAATAGAATAATTAATTAAAATAAAATAAAAATTTAAAAACACGGTCTGGCTGCTTCCCTAAGCTGCTGCCCTCTCAGGTCTGGACCATTGCTGCAGAGCTGGTGTCTAGTCCCTACGTTCATTGTCTTTGGTGTGCAGCTTCAAGCGGTCCCAAACCGTAACCTGCTGGCATTTATACCTTCCTATGGTCCTTGGGGAGGCGGGAGGCAGGGCCTGCCTGTGTTACTGCTGACAAACGGAAACACAACAAAGGAGATAGCTATGGGAAGATGTGCCTCTGCACACTCATCTGGGGTCAGAGCCGCTGGCCCAGCGGAGAGCCGTGTGAGGAAGAGATACGTGTCCTTCTCCAGTTACCACCAGAAGCTACCCCAGGCCCAGCTGGCACCAGGGCCTTGCTCTCAAGGATCTGACTGGACCTAGTCTAGTTCCTGATCCACAGACTTCGTGAGCCCCTTCCTATATGTCTTACGAGGCTAATTCAAGAGCTATCTATCTGACTGTCGTAACTGACCATTGCACCCTGTGCTCTGACTCCAACAGCCAGAGGAGATTCCATGAAAGACTCAAGTCACCTCACATTGGTTTGCAGTTCATGGCTCTACAGTGTCCTCCCGTCAACTTTGTCTTTACGACCACCTCCTGCCTCCGGTGTCCCCATCCCATTTTATCCCTCTCTTCCAGCTGTATTGGGCTGTTCCCTGAACACCCAGGTTACTTCTGTCTCAGAGTCTTTGCACTGTATCCTCCTCTGCTTGAGGTGCTGTTCTCCAAACCCCTTGGGTGGCTTAGTTCTCACATTCTTCAAATGTCAGCTTCCCTATGGGTCCTTCCTAGCCCTACCTTGCTAACCCCTCCCACTGTCCTAGAACTTGCTAACACCAGACTCTCTCTTGTTGCCTCCCCTGTTGCAAGCAGTAAATAGGCAATCAGGAGAGCAGGTTGTCTTCCCTGAGATTTTTATTCTTCCCTGCTGCACATCTCAGACCCAGAGCGGTGTCTGATGTACCGCAGCTCCCACCTCCGATCTCTCCTTTTCCCAGAACTGTGAGTTGATGAGCAAGTGATTTTCACAGAGAGATGGAGGCCACAGCAGGGGGAGATCCCTTCAGGTTCTGCAATATTCATGTCCCACAGGAGGTCTTCATGGAGGGCCTGAGCTCATACAGTGAAGGAGGAGTTCAGGCTGGGTTCGTTTAGCGCCTGTCTCAGCCAGCTCAGGCTATGTATGTACCATATAACACCACGGATCACGCCGCTGAAATATCAGGCATGGCTGACTCGCGGCTCTGGGGCTTGGGAGGGCAAGTGGGAGAGAACAGAGATAAAGAGACAGAGTCAGAGACAGAAGAAATGGAGAGACAGAGAAGACAGAGATGGAGTCAAGACTAGAGACAAGGAAAGACACAGGACTCCCAAGTAAGTGACCCTTCTCTCTTCTTACCTGGGCACCATCCATATAGGCCCACTTCCAAATGCCTCATGGGGTCAGGGCTACCTACCAGCTATAAGCATGAAGTCCAAGTCTTGAGTTTGTTTCCCACTGACTTCTGTTGACTCTCTCCCTGCAATTTAAGGGTCACCTGATTTGGACAGAAGCAGTAGACCTGGTCCAGACGACAACCTTAGGAGTTTTAAGAGCAATTTGAAGACACATTGGTCACCTTTGAGCGAGGGACAGAGGACCATACTTTATTGTTCTCTAGACATTTGACTTGGCTATGGACCTGCTTTGGTGGCTGTGAGAATGCATGTTGCCCTGAGTTTTTGGTCTTCAGTAGTCACAGAACAAAGGTGACATGCCAACCTTCGTTAGGTGTGGCATGTAAGCACACCTTTGTAAGCTCAGTGTAGTGTGGCAGCTGTCTGTGGAGGAGTTGCAAGGCTGGTGGACTCTCCTGGGGTGAAAGGGTTAGAAATAGGGTTGCTTGGACTCCATCCCCAACAGAGTGGAAAATCACAGATTTCCTGAGATCTCCTGAGAAACAACCTGGACTCAGCCAATGAAGTGGAGCCATCCCTCTGCATTCCAAAAAGGAAAGGCGAGGAGGCTTCACAGTCCAGGGATTTCTGGGTCCATGCTGCACCTCATAGCCCCAAGATTTCTGAGAGCATCCAAATGGGACAGTTTCCAGGAGCCTTCAGCTTAGCACGTACTTCTACACCCTTTGAACAAACACACAGTATTTGCTGTATACTATTATTCATTGTGGTAGTGCTACATGTGTCTGTCTCCATGGAGGCAGCCTGCTCCCTGGATGGTCCGTTGGTCTATTCACACACAATTTCCATACATCTCTAAAGATTACCATTTTAACAGCTTTCGGTAGATACCAAGAGGCAGGTACATTTTACAGTGCATGAATCTAATTTTCTCTGAACTCAATTTTCTCAGGCTTCAGAATCAATTTGGATCTGTCAGGATTTTATTCCGAAGTCCATTAGTGCCCAGCCCTTCCCTTCCACCCCTCTCCAAACTTCCCTTCTCATCCCGCTGAAAAAGATGCCTTGCTGATACAAAGTAACAGCTTTTTATCTCTTTACAACAAAATCTAATTAGGCCTGAAGGAGACTCACTGGACTGCCTCCAGACTTGAAGTACGCCACAACTCTACTCCCTGATAAGGGCCATGGCATCCTTACATCCTTGACTGGCAGGAAAAGAAACTGCTGTGCCTTGTAGGAGGATATACCCTCTGGGCCTTTCTGACGTCGGGAGCCATTGGCTCTGTGTATTTCTATGTGAAACTGACCACCTGCCTGTGGTAAGTTTCCATTGTAGAATCCAAACTGAGTACCACACACACTTCAATCCTATATACAGGTGCCTCTGTTGGACAAGTTTACAGATGGGGAGACCGACACTAAATGTGTCAATTGTCCCAGGGGGTGGCAAAGACATCACTTGTCACCCACAGGCAGTTCCCACACTTGCTGGTGAACCTGAGCCAGGGATGATGTCTTAGTCAGGGTTTCTATTCCTGCACAAACATCATGATCAAGAAGCAAGTTGGGGAGGAAAGGGTTTATTCAGCTTACACTTCCATACTGCTATTCATCACCAAGG
>NC_034612.1:343158-349323 GCF_900095145.1 Mus pahari
CAACTGAAGCTCCTTTCTCTGTGATAACTCCAGCTGTGTCAAGTTCACACAAAACTAGCCAGTACAGATGATATTTGCACACCTTTAATTCCAGCACTCAGGAGGCAGAGGTAGATGGATCTCTGTGAGTTCGAGGCCAGCCTGGTCTACATAGTGAGTTCAATGACAGCAAGGGCTATGTAAAGACCCTGTTATAAACAAAACAAACACCACAAATAGGTAAAATAACAAACCTATCCTTTCTTGAGTTGTTTTATGTCAGGGAATTTTATCATAACAGGAAGAGGCAGATAGACACCTCAATAACTGAGAGACTTTTCAAGGTCTTTTATGAATGATAGTCAACTCAGAGAGAGTGGGAGATGTGTGTGTCTTTGTAGATGTGGGATAAGGGGTGAGTGATAGGATAGTAACCTTCTCCCTAAGAGTTGTCTTGTTACGCACTGAGCTGGCCAGCATGCTTCTATCTTTTGCCAACCTGGTGCCTGGACAGTGATATATTAGCCAGCTGTCTAGAAGTGCTTAGGTGTCTGTCTGTGTCTACTTCATGTGGGGCCACTAGTCAGTGCACCACAGGTGGTGGCTCACAGGCTACAGGGGAATCTCCTCTCTAGAGGCTGAAAGCCCATGATAACAGCTCAGCAGATCTGGAGTCAGGTGGGGCCTCCTGACACATAATTAGTACCTCACTGTGAGCTGGAGGGGTGGAAGGCATGGCCCTTAAGACGCTGCAAAAACCCCTTGGATGTATGACCCCAGGGCGAATGAAGCTTTTCGATGTCAACCACACAGGTAACTATGGGACTGAGGATACATTCTAGAACCTTCAGAGTGTTTGGTGTTATTCATAAGAAATGTCCCTTTTGGGATGGAGAGATGGCTCAGCAGTTAAGAGCACTCACTGCTCTTCCAGAGGTCCTGAGTTCAAATCCCACATGGTGGCTCACAACCATCTGTAATGAGATCTGACACCCTCTTCTGGAGCATCTGAAGACACCTACAGTGTACTTATTTACAATAATAAATAAAAATCTTTGTGCTGGAGGGAGTGAGGCCGACTGGAGGGAGCAGAGGGCCTTAAAAAAAAAATCAATTCCCAGCAGCCACATGATGGTTCACAAACACCTGTACAGACAACTACAATACACTCATATACATAAAAATAAATAAATCTTAAAAAAAAAGAAAGAAAGGTCCCTTTTAGGTTTCATATGCATTGCTAATAGGCCCTGTAGCATTTTGGGAAGTCTAGACAATTACCTAAGCAGTCAGCCATATCCTGAAGGCAGATACCATCCTGTGATGTCACCTCTTTCTCCTCTTTCTGTCTCTGTGTCTGTCTTTATGTGTCTGCCTTTGATTCTCTTTGTTTCTGTCTGCTGGCCCTGTTCTAGCACCTCCCCCAGGCATGATGAGATAGAAAAAGAACCTGCATTCTCCACCCTTTAAAAATGTATGTGTAAACTGGGCGTGGTGGCACATGCCTTTAATCCCAGCACTCGGGAGGCAGAGGCAGGCGGATTTCTGAGTTCGAGGCCAGCCTGGTCTACAAAGTGAGTTCCAGGACAGCCAGGGCTACACAGAGAAACCCTGTCTTGAAAAACAAAACAAAACAAAAAAGTATGTGTATGCGTTTTGTGTGTGTGTGTGTGTGTGTGTACGTACGTACGTACGTACGCACACTGTGTTCATACTTGGTGCTCATGGACACTAGAAGAGGGGATCAGATCCCCTGGAACTGGATTTACAGATAGTTGTGAGCTATCACACAGGTGCTGAGAACTGAACCTGGACCCTATGCAAGGGCAGCAGGGCTCTTCACCTCTGAGCCAGCTCTAGCACTCCTCATGCTTTTTTGTTTTGTTTTGTTTTGGGTTTTTTTTTATTTTTTATTTTTTGGTTTTTTGAGATAGGGTTTCTCTGTGTAGTCCTGGCTGTCCTAGAACTCACTCTGTAGACCAGGCTGGCCTCAAACTCAGAAATTCGCCTGCCTCTGCCTCCCGAGTGCTGGGATTAAAGGCATGCACCACCACACCCGGCTACTCCTCATGTTTTTGAGGGTCTTATGTAGCCTTGGCTGGCCTGGAGCCCCCTACATAGACAGTGCTGGACTTGAATTCAGAGAGATTTGCCTGCTTCTGCCTTTCAAGTGCCACCATGCATGCCTGCCACCTCCCTCTTTTGAGGCAGGGTCTCAAAAAACTGTCTGTAGCTCAGTCTCTTCTCAAACTGGAGACCTCATGCCCTTGCCTCTCCAAGTGCTGGGATTACAGATGTGTCCCCTCTGGCTCACCGTCTGTCCTGGGATTACAGATGTGTCCCCTCTGGCTCACCATCTCTCCTGGGATTACAGATGTGTCCCCTCTGGCTCACTGTCTCTCCTCTGGTTTCACTGCTGTTCTGAGATTGTACTCCCCTAGCCAGCAGGCTCCTGTATACCCTTCAGAACCCTGTCTTCCCGCTCTCTCACAGGTCTGCCCTTGGGGTTCTCTCTGTCAAGGCATGAGGCAGGGTCCTCTTCTACTCCTCTTTCCTTTTTCTTTTTTTCTTTTGGTTTTTCAAGACAGGGTTTCTCTGTGTACCCCTGGCTGTCCTGGAACTCATTCTGTAGACCAGGCTGGCCTGGAACTCAGAAATCCTCCTGCCAAGTGCTGGGATTAAAGGCGTGGGCCACCACTGCCCAGCTCTTTTTTCTTTTTAAAAGACAACGTTCAGTGCTATAGCTCAGGCTGCCCTGTCCTAGCCTCTCTAGTGACAGAGGGATTACAGGTGTGTGCTATTGTGCTCAGCTTTCCTTCTTCCATTAATTGATTGATTGGCTGGTTGGTTGATTGATTGATTGTTTTTTTGTTTTTTTGTTTTTTTGGTTTTTTTTGTGACAGGGTTTATCTGTGTAGCTCTAGCTGTCCTGGAACTTGCTCTGTAGACCAGACTAGCCTGGAACTCAGAGATCTGCCTGCCTGTGCCTCCCGAGTGCTGGGATTAAAGGTGTGTGCCCTCACCACCCCAGCAGCCTCCCCACTTTTGTGTCCCCTATCTAGTGTGTCAGGAAACTCTCTAGATCTATGGCAGAGGGCTGGGAGGATACTCTGCCCTGGGCTCTGGCTCGAGATGACAGGGCTAACATACGCACCCCATTATAGCTCTCAGAAGCCTGTGTGATACTGATTTTGAAGAAGTCAGTTCCCTGTAAGTGGCAGGCCTCCATTCTCTACAGGCCTCCACCTCCTACTCTATGGTGTGGCTTTGTCTAGGTAAAGAACTCATCTCGGGAATGACCTATGTCCCATCGGCAGGCTCTGTACACAGGGACTGAGGAATGCAGTGTTCCACTTCAACTCCTCCCCCAGGGTGTTCTCTGAGCTTTCCCTAAGTTAGACCAGGAGTGGGGAACAGAAGTCTCAGTGGGTATCCGGGGTACTAGGGTGAGGTGCTTTCATGGTCCCCTTCCTGCCAAGGCCCTTATTAAGCATCTACTGTCTGCAGAGCCCATTTTACATTGGTGAGAAAAGTAGAGGGCAAGTTCCTACAGCCTTGTGTTCTAGGGATGGGCAAGAACACTAAAGGAGGGGGGAGGGCGCCACACCTGAGCTAACAGTTATAATCTCCACCCCCTACCCCTGCACCACTGGGTGTGGCAGGGCGGTGGGAAGGAGGCTGGTGCCCTCTTCTGGCCTCTTGCAGTTCTCCACTGCACAGACCTCTGAACCTAATTCTTCACCTTCCCAGACACCGTCTTGATTTGGAATCCCTAGATCCGCTTTGCTATTGCCTTCCACCTTGTGTAGGGAAGCCCTTGGCTTCTCATATGAAAACGGGAGGTCCTTCAAAGGCTAGATGAGCAAGGGAGGGAGACAGCTCCAGCCCTTTTGACTGAGTTCCAGTTCCTTCCAAGAATCTGGTAACCGGACCCCTTAGGCTGTGCCCAAGAACTTGTAGCCCCCAGAACACAGGGTTAGAGAGCCCAGACTATAGCCACCACAGAGTCACAGCACAAGGTCAGAGGTCCCATGGCCAGGGCCTGATGCGATAGGGTTGTGGCTCAGTCTTGGGATTCTCCTACAGCAGCTGTGAGTTGAGCTTCAGGTAGAGGGACTGGCGGTGGGGCTTGTGAAGGTTTGTCTTCCCCTCTCCGTGAGCCTATGCAAGCAGAGCTGAGCAACATAAAAGGGGACCACCAAGGCCTGATCTGGCCCTGAGGTTTAGCCTTCCCCCATTGTTCATCAGTCTGGATATCAAAGGTTAGGGGTGCAGAACTCCCAGACCGGGAGCTTCTGGGAGCTTCATGCTCTGTGACATCTTGCTCTGAGCCCAGTGCGGTGGGTTCCACTAAGGGTCAGGATGAAGCTCACACAGTTCAGCTCCACGTGCCTGTTGCAGGATATTTGACCACACTGTGAACTCTGAGATTGTGTTGTTTACTGGGAAAAAAACCTATTTCTACTTGTGGTGTGGCTCAGCCCTTAACACACACCTTTAATCCCTCTGGCTAGACTAAAGACACTCACTGATTAGATACCGTTAATCCCAAACAACAAAGGTAAAGTTAGTTTGTAGAAGGAAGCATCCATATTTAAAAGTGATGTCTAGTTGAGTGGCAAAGCGACAAATCAGAGGAAGGTCTGACAATAGGATATGCCCAACTCTCATGGGAAGAGAGAGGAAAGGGAAGCTACTTAAGGGAGAGAAGTGCAGAGAGAAAAAGTAGAGGCAGTATGACCAGGAGGGTTGTACAGAGACAGACTGAGGAGAGAAAAAGCCAGACACAGGTAAAGACAGAATGAGCCGGAGACGGAGGAGGAGCCAGAAGAGCAGAGCATACTGCCAAAGTTAGTATGAGGTCACGTAAGAAACTGAGAGCAGCTAGGCAGAATCAGTATGGAGAGAAGTTTGAGCTAGAACAAATGAGTTGAACCAGCCAGCCAGAGATCAGAAGGAACTGGGAAGGGGTGAATTTATTCAGCAGTAAGTCTCAGAGGCAGAAAACACTCTAGGCCTAGATTAGATTGTACAGAGTCTAAAAGTTTCCAGGACTAGGCCTAGGTTAGCTGAGGCAGGAAGTTAGTTACATCAGGAGAATAAACGCTACTTTTACAGGTACCCAGTTATATGTTGTGTCCTAGCCTGAGGAACCCACAAAGTATGCAAATGTAATACCTAGTTGCTAATGAAGTAATTTGCCAAGGTGGGTAGCTTTACTTGTGTGATATGTGATATGTGTGAGTATGTGATGTGTGTGTGTGGCGTGATGTGTGTGTGTGTGTGTGTGTGGCGTGATGTGTGTGTGTGTGTGTGTATGTGTGTGTGTGTGTGTGATATGTGTGTTATAGGTTCAAGGGTAACCTCTAACCTGCCTCAGGAATGTCCTCTCTACTGAGAAACACGCATGGGGTCCATGTGGCATCCTGCCAAAGCCAGTCTTCACCAGGCCTGGAGACCTGCCTTTCTAGACACAGCAGGGTCTTCAAACCTGATGCCAAATGGAGGTGACATTTAGGTAGAACGGTACGGTAAGTCTCCTTTGAGCCTTGACCTGTAGCTCAGGATGGCACATTTTTACTTTGCTGAGCTGTTACTTGCCTGTGATTGTGCAACTAGCAAACAGATTGGAATCTGTCACTCAGTTCTACCTCAGAAGGACATGTTAGAGGCTAGGACAGTGGCTTTCCAGGGGAAGGCCTGGCCTGCCCAGCTCTCATCCCCCGGAGTATGTATCTAGTCAGACACAGAGATGAAGGTCTCTGTGTGTTTGCTTCAAAGTGAAAACCAGAATCCCCCAAACTGAAGGGTCATGTATGTAAAAGCAACTTTTATTCTCTTGATGTAATTGTCATCTGGAGGTTTTCTGTTTCTATCCGCTAACCTAGACTTAGTTCTGGAAGCTTCTAGACTCTGTACAATCTAATCTGGGCCTAGAAATTTTTTCAGCCTTTGGGACTTACTTCTGAATAGCCTCACTCCTAGCTCTTTCTAAATTCTGGTTGACTGATTCAACTCAGCTATTCTGGCCCAAATGCTTCTCCAAGCTGACGGATTCAAACTGGCTTCTCTCAGCTTCTGACTGAATTGCTCTGCTTGTCCTCAAACTAACTCTGTCAGTCTGTTCTAATCTTCTGGCTCCTTTTTATTCTTTGCCTCATTCTGTCTTCACCTGCAGCCTGTCCC
>NC_034612.1:349521-361659 GCF_900095145.1 Mus pahari
CTCCCCCTCCCCCTCCTCCTCCTCCTCCCACTCCTCCTCCTTTCCTTCTTCTGTCCCCCACCCACCTTGTGTGCTGCTACCTTAATTCACTGACTCAACTGACTGACTAGAACTCAGAGATCTCCATGCTTCTGTCTCCTGAGGGCTGGACCTGAGGTGTGTACCTGGACCTAAGCTTTTCTTTACCTGAAACTTTATGTACACCAGGCTGGTCTTGAACTTACAGATCTGTTTGCCTCCATTTCCTGAGATTAAAGGTGTGCCTGTGTTCCAACCGGCTCACACAGACCTATGTAGAGGGAACATCTTGTGTATTGTATGGATGCATCACCTGTCAATTAAAAAACAAAAACAAAAACAAAAACCTGTGGCCTGTAGAAAAGGGTAGAATAGAAGGTGGGACATCTGGGAGGCAGAAAGAATTCTGGGATAGGGCCAGGTCCTGGGTTCATCCAATGTGATGAGACGATGCATGGTACCTGAGCACAGGTAACTAGTCACATGGCAGAATGTAGATTTGAGTAAATGGATTGTAGTAAATTATGATCTAGTTAGAGAAGAGCCTAGCTATATGGCCTAGGTATTTGTAAACATATTTTGAGTCTGAGTCTTATTTCTGGGAAGCATGATGCCAGGAGGAAGGACCAGGTTCAAACTTCTACAGACCCAAAAGTCTTTGGATGTGACCCCTTGCCAGAGTAGCCATGTTGCTGCATTATAATTCTTCTACACATGCAGAAAGCACCTGAGCAGTTCTCTTCAAAATCAAGATGGACAGAGCCCTGGGCCAGGTCCTGGACGGTTAGAGAAGCTGGCAAGAAATCGGGGAATCTCAACAGAGAAGCAGGGCCAATGGTGGTTTTCTGTATGTAGTAAGCGCTAGAGAACTTCAGCACAGTGTCAGCCAGAGAACAGAAGTGCCTGTGGGCTCCCGGCGTGTAGAACCAGATATGGCCACGAGGTGACAGCAGCACCCTTCCTACTGGCCAGAAGCTAGGCCAGGGGGTGGCCTGCCTTTCCAAGCCGGCAGCAGGCCAGCTGTGACCTGCAGAGTCTTGATTTAGGGAGCAGCTAGGACTCCTCACAACCAGAATATCTACTTCTTCTGGCTTAGGCCTGTGATGTGGTCCCTGCTTTTTTGTAAGTTCTCCTCTCTTGTCTTCTTTCCTATTCTTTCTCTGTCTGTCTGTCTCCTCATCTCTACCTTTGTCTATTTCTCTTTGTCTGATGGTGTCTTTCTGTTTGCCTGTCTTTCTTTGTCTGCCTTCCCTTTCAATCTTGAACTGTCTGGGTCCAGATCCTCGGACTCCCTTTTTAGCTGGGTTGTCTCCAGATGGCACCTTAACTTTCTACTCCCCAGTGTCCTTATTTCTGACACAGGAAAACAGCACCTGTGGTAAGTGGGGCTGCTATAGGGCGCAGATGAGCAGCGGGGTGTCCAGGAGGATCGTGGTGGTCTTGCACATACATGTGTTACACCTGTATACATGTTGCACATACATTAACGTGAAGAATCCTCTGTGGTCTGGGCATGTGTTCCAGACACACTCTTCGTCCTTCTCAGTCAGCTCTTTTTTTTGTTCCTTGTACGGGTGAGTGGAGTTGAGAGAGAATAATAACTGGGCATTGGTCCAGGCTCTACATAGCTCTCAGGGACCCATTATCCCTGTGGCTTGGCAGAAAGATGTGCTTAGGTTGGGAACCTGCACAGACTTCCTCGTTCCAGAGCCAGCCTAGGGTTGTGGTCTCCAGTTCCCCCAAAGCCTAGGCCTGGCTGATGTGTATGAAGTCCTTCTGTTGTTCAGAGGTGAGGGCCTGAAATGTACCAAAAATAGTCTACACAGCCGGGGAAGGCAGCCTACACCTTAGCACCTACCCCAGAGCCCAGCTGATACTCCAGAGTTCACACTGACATAGAAGACCTTACCTCACACCACTCTGACATCTCGGACCCTTCCCAACAGCCCTGCACAGCCTGGGTTCCTAGGCGGGAGGTCTACTGGGCAGAACTGGATGCCTCAGCTCCTAATAGCACCCAGATGTCACCAGCACCATGGGGCCCGTGGCCGCATCTCTTCTCTAAGCTACTGCCGATGGCTCAGGGGCAACACTTGAATTCTGTTTGTAATTAAAAGAAGGTGCCCTTTAAAAACTGCTCACTGTTTCAGCATCTAGGCAGCAAATTATCTCAAAGTGGGTTTTCTTTGTTCTGAGAAGCTAATTGATGGGCTATGTGTATGCATAAGCACGCGCGTGTGCGTGTGTGTACATAGAATGGGCTTGGGGGGGCTTGGGGGGGGGGTTTCAGCCCTAGTCACATCGTGTAGGCATTCAAGGGCTTTACAAAGACACAGCTCCATGAAATAGTGGTTCAGCTGGTTAGAGGGGCCTCGACTCCTGGGAAGCTGCAATGGGTATCTTAGGAAGGCTTAGATAGAGAGAATAAGGTTCTCAGGTGTCTGGGGCATAAGGGCCAGGCCCTGATGCAGAGGTCTCTGCCCAACCTTGATGCGTGAGCTATGAGGTCCTGCCTTGCCTTGGAGTTCCCGTAGGCTCATCATCAGGCTTGCTTTTGAGGCTCCATCCGAACCCTGGCCCCAGGGAATGTTGAGTTTTCTTACTCAGACTCTGCAAGAAATTCCAAGTCAGTCATTGTAGGGGGTGCCACCTCTGTTAGGGGCTTAGAGGGCATGTGAAGTCCCACCCTCTACTTCAGAATGTGGCAGATGGGCACAGGTCATTGCAGAAGGAATTTAGGGTGAAGTAGCACGTTCTAAGCCAGCTGATGGAAATTTGCACCGATACAGACACAAAAGCCATTTAAGCAGGAGGCACATTTGAGGGGAATGCTTCTTCTTCTTCTTCTTCTTCTTCTTCTTCTTCTTCTTCTTCTTCTTCTTCTTCTTCTTCTTTTTTCTTCTTTTTAAAGATTTATTTATTTATTATATGTAGGTACACTGTAGCTGTCCTCAAACGCCCCAGAAGAGGGAGTCAGATCTCTTTAAGGATGGTTGTGAGCCACCATGTGGTTGCTGGGATTTGAACTCAAGACCTTTGGAAGAGCAGTCTCTTACCCGCTGAGCCGTCTCACCAGCCCGAGGGGAATGCTTCTATAAGTCGAAGAACTCTAAAGATTTTCAGCCTCCCTCAGCATCTCCAGACCCAGCCTGTGTGCTCGATCCTGTTGTGTAAACCACCCACAGAAGTGGGTACTGTCTGGAGGAGGGGAAAGAGTATAACCATTAGAAAGGCATTCAGCAGGAGTGTCAGCCACAGTGGACATTTCAATACCAAGGCTTGGCTTTCTCTGTGTACCCTGGCAGAATGCTAACTTCTTTATGCAGGTGAACCTTCCCCTCCAAACCCAGTCTGTTTTCTCAAGCTAGGTTGTCCTGTGCTCTCTATGGAAAGAATTCCCCTCCTTCACTTTCCTCCTGTTCCTGGCATTATGGTGAACTATGAGGAAGTAGGTGTGGAAGGATACTCTCTTCAGGACAGGTTTGTTCAACTCCAGCATTAGTGTCCTTGCATGCTGCCTGTTTACGTCCACTGTGTCACACGAAACATCCTCAGTGGTGCCTCGGTTCAGCCCAGACCTCATTTGGCCCACAAGAGGCCAGCAAGACCTCGGGAATACAAGTGAAACCAAGACATTGTATAGTTGAGGAGGTCTCTGCAGTCAGAGAAAGTAGTCCCTTGCCTTGGCACTTTTCCTACACTGGAGTCATGGACAGGTCCCTCAGGGTGTTCTCAGCCATAGCTTTCATCAGGGGGCAGGCAAGCTTCACAGGGATGTCTCTACCCGGGGTAGCTGTACATTGACGCTGAACTACTCAGCTTTCAAATCTGCATTGCTGGTCTTAGCCAGAACCTTCCAGGGCCCCTGACTCTCATCCCAGCTGACCTATGCTCACCAGGGTCTGGAGAATGAACTTACAGGCACCCCACTGCCAACCTGACTCCCTGGCTATGATCAGGGTTTAGGGGCACAAGGTCCCTATGGTTTGGACCCTCCAAATCCAAGAGACAAACTAGTCCCCTGTGTTTAAGATTCATCATGTAGGGACCGGCAAGCGTGGCCCTACAATGGGTGCTGTCTTCTGTCCCTTTTCTAGGGTTCTTCTCACCCCCAGGAGTCTTCTCAGGTGAGCATTATGTGTGTCCCTGTGTTCTATGATGCTGATCACCCATCTCAGAGCACGAAGCTATATAGCTAGCGGGGAGAGGGTGCTGTGGCTGGGACTTCTCAGGAGCATCAGACATTGGCAGCCCTCAGATGGGATCTGGGTGAGGACATCAGGGACCTTGGTGGCTTCAGTTACACAGGCTGGGCCCTGACTTTCCTATCACAGGGTCAGATAGATACTGGCTTTCAGGAGCAACGGCACGGAAACAGCTCAGGTCAGGGCACATCCTGAAGTTGTTAGAGTAGGCTGTAAGTACGGAGCTATGAGCCAACAGCTCACTCCTGGAGTCTATCCTACTGAGCCCTGGCTTATCTCTGGTCCGTAGGAAAGACACTGGGGTGGAATGATGACCTCTTCTTAGCAAGCCTGGAGAATGGTATCTACTGAAGTTAATGGCTGAATTTTGGCTGAGACAAAGCCTGGAGCCTTGGCAGCTAAGATCTGGATATGCATGGCTTTCATTGTTCATGGTCTTCTCTTCACACTGGGAGTCTCTCTCCAGACTTTCTCCAGACTCTCTACCATGCATCACAACCCTACAGAGGGCAGGGAGGTCCAGTGGTGTAGGTTGCAGCTGCAGTAACTTTGGGAGCCATTGACATTGCCTTGAGGGCCTCCCTGAAGCTCTTTAAATCCCACCCTGGGAACTGCTGGTCTCCTTGTCTTCCAGATGGCTCCGCATGTCCCCCAAATACAGCAGTGTTCCTGCTGCTCCGCCCTTGCCCTGCGTTCTTAGATGGACATCTGCCAGGCCTCCCATGACTCTCAGCTTATGGCATCCAGCCTGTGATGATATGTCCTAGTTGGCGGACAGGCACTTGTACTGTCTCCAAAGTTGTATGGCAGATTCTTCCACTGATGCTCTGGAGGCATCTGTCCCCGTGAGATCGAGCTCTCTGCACGCATCTGACCGTAGAGTCCAGCCCTGACCTCTGCTGTCATATGCTCCCTCCCTCCTATCACCAGAGCTGTGTTGCCCACAGGACCAGTTGGCATCAGTTACCTGTTAACTACTTGAGTTTTCTGAGGTGGTCTGGCCTGGTCCGCTTTTCCCCTTCTCGTGTGTCTAGGATAGCCCTTCTCTCCACTCATCTCTACTAACATGGGGGCATTAATATCTGGATATCTTGTCTGGATCCAGCCAAGTTGTCTGCCTTGCATCTGGTGGCTTCGGGTCCCTTCTGAGCCCCGCCCAGCTAGAACCAGATCCATCCATCACAGCTTGGCCTTTCTGCTCCAATGCACTTCACCCAGGCAATGTGTCTTCATAAAGTCATGGTTCCTTCGCCGTGATTCTTTCTTCTCCTCCTTAACACTAGTCCGGGGGGGGGGTAGAGCCTTCATCATCCCTTTGACATTAGTGGCTCTGCAGAGGAAGGGGGAGCCGGAATGTCCCTGACATCCGAGGACAAATGTGATTTCTACGACAGGGAGTGACTTTATTTCCCAAAGGCGTGGAACACTGGAATGTGCAAGGCTGAGATTGGGTCAGAGAGTGAGCAGTCGCCTGGTGCTGTGCTGGCCTGGACCCACAGATCTGCTCAGGTGCTCCCCCCCACCCTCACACCCCCCCCCAGCTTCCCTGAGCCCTGCTCCCAGGGCCTGAAGCATATAGCCCTGGCTACTGTCCCTCAAGAACCTCTACTGGAGTTGCCCCGACATCTTCAGCTCAGACGGAGCAGGCTGGAACAGACTTTCCTTTATCAGATCCCATCTGGGTCCTCTTCCAGGTTCCATGCCCCCTACTCCCCTGGGCTCTGTGCCCATCACAGCTTGTCTTCCACCACCCTGGGGTTCTGCCAGCTATTTCTTTGTTTTTTTTTCCCCCCTGGCTGTGAATCCCTGAGGACAAGGAGTATGTGAGGTTCCCTCTTCAGGGAGCAGCTCGCATTTGCTAGTAGGTACAGATCACACGCTTTGCAGCCTCAAAACCACCCACATTTCTCATCTGTAGTGTCCACAGTCAGAGGGGGGCATAACTGAGTCGTATGCTGGGGACTTTATAAACCGATCACGGCTGGGCTCTTGTCAGAGACTTGAGGTCAGTTTCTTAGATCATGGGGTAGACAGAGTTCAGGGCCTTGAAGCCGTGTCACCAAGCTCTCTTCTCGGCCTGTCACCCAGGCTCTTTCCAGCTCCCGGAGTGTCGCCTCTGTAAGGCCAGCAGGAGCGTCTCTGTGGAGTTTTAGGGAAGGTGATATTGAGAATGGCTGTCCCACCATATTGGTCATCACGAGTGATCCTCATCAAAGGTACAATGGCCCTATCATGTCAACAGTCCCTACCCCTGGCCTGTCACCTCAAACTCCACCCCGTCCCCAGGAAGACAGTGCCCTCAGTAGGAGGGGTGGTAGCTCTCCCTGGGGAGTTGGTTTGATGCTCTGTAGAATCAGAGGCTAGATGCGTTGTGGCTGGGCTCTAGGGGAGGGAGAGGGAAGCAGAACTTTCTGTAGCCGGTGGGACTGGCCGCTTCACGCTCAAGGTTTAGGAAGCCCCCAGACTAGAACATTTTCTATGCTTCCTCATGCTTAAGCTTGACATGGAAAGTTTTGCCTTGTTCTGTTTAGTCTGAAGAAAGGACTGTGGTTTAGAGCAGAGAGAGCCAGTTTGAATAGTACACCATGGGCCCTACGGCTGGTCAAGAGGCTGCAGCTGCTTCATATTTCTATCCCAAACTCAGATTCCTTCTGACAGCACCCAATCCATTAGTCTTAGGAGGCTTCATGGTGCAGGGGCACCACCCCATGTTTGTCAGTCTGAGGATCCACCTCTTAATGGTATGGGGAAGTGAATCTTGCAGGAGACCAGGACACTGTTTATGACCTCATGACTGGACCAGAGAGGTGGTTGTGAAATTTTGCTGGGACTTCGAGTCTCCAGGGCTGTGCTGCCATTACTGATGCCTGACCTTAGCGGTCAAGGTCAACTCTCCTGGGAATGACAGGCGTTTTGGTCAGTCTTTTTTTTATTACTGTACTTGCCTGGGCTTCAGTAAATCATAATGGATGTCCGTGTGGGTAGCCAGTGGCAGAGTCTTTATCCACGTAAGTAAGGGTCTGAAGCCAGGGGCTTGAGCCCCACCCTGGTAGACATCAAGTGCACCCCCACACTACTGGTTTTAAATGTTAGCAAATACCCACCAATTTTAAATCCCATTTTTCTCTGTTGTATTTGGAAGCCAAGTTTAGTTTTCCTTCATTTTGAAGGCCCCGTAGCTGGGAAGACCAGTGGCTCTACAGATTGCAATAGTCTGTGGCTCTTAGCCCCTAGGATGTTTGTGGTTGTCTGTGGCTCTTAGCCCCTGCAATGCCATCATGTGGCTCTTTAGCCACAACGCCCTGATACTCAAGAACCCAGCAGCCTGCTGGTGACTTCCTTAGGGACTCTCCCATCAGGACTCCTGCCTCTGTCAGTCAGCGCTTCTCCAAGAGCTCCCTCACTGCCACACCCTTCCCAGGTGGCCCGTTGCAAGCATTTGAACCCATCTGTGAGCCTGCCTGATTTTGAGCAAGTCAGAGATTAGATTTCAACACCCATCCACACACCACAGTGTCCTTCTGCAGCTTCCCGGACCCACCTCCTACCAGCGCTATGACTTCACGGGTTATCTGTGACCTCTGTTCCCACCCTGGCTGGAGAACTGTTACCCCAGTTGCAGAAAGTAGGCTCTGGCCTTGTTCTTGTGTAGGTTAAAAAAAAAGGGGGGGGGCTGCCGTGTGTGCGTACATCCTGTTTCCAGCAGAGCCAGAGTAAGCTTCTCCAGCATTCGCCAAGTGCATCCCAGTGTGCAGTACAGAGCTGTGAATCTTGTTTTAAAATTAATTACATTTTATCGACTGCTGGGCAAGAGATCAAACACAACAAATCTCCCGTAATCCCCCTCAAATGCAGAGCGGGGCCCAGCGCACTCAGCATGGGGGTCTCTGCAGCCGGTCACTGTTCTACCTGGCAGGGGGTGGTGTGGTTGTAGGACTCAGACCACACAGCATGGAATGGTGAGAAGGCACAGATAAGAAGATCTCTCTGCGATTTCAGGTCCCACCTCAGCATCTGGGAGAGGAACCTTTTCTAGACTTTCTGTCTTCCCAGCATGCCCTCTGGTGATGGGCAGAGAACTCATTTATATTGTTTCTTTTCTGCTACTTACTTGCAAAAGCAAGCTGGATGAGATAACTCTTGTCTGCTTAGCAGAGCTCTGCAGTCACAGGATGGAGAACCGGCAACTCGTGGTGACGTTGCCCGGAAAATGTCTGCTAGATGGATGGAGGGACGGAGGTGGATGGATGGATGACGGATGATGGATGGAGGATAGATGATGGGTGGTAGATGGGAGGAGCCATGCACGAGTGAGTGAAGGGATGGTGAATGGATGATAGATCTAAATGATGAATAGCTAACAAACAACCTAGTCTGTCATGGGCTAGCTCTTCATCTTACCCCAGTGTGAGAAGGGATAGCTCTGTCCCTCACCCCAGCATGTCTCAGACAAGCTTTGGTCCTCACCCCAGCATGTCAAGAGCTCTGTACCTTACGCCAACATAACATGGTTTATCGCTGCATCTTACCTCCTCCCCTCCCCAGCAAGTCACAGACTAGCTCTTCATGCCATCCCAGTGTGTCATAGGCTAGCTCTTCACTTGCCAAAATTGGGTAATATTCCCATTACCCCCCTACCCACTGGGCTTTGTCCCTCTGTGACGTCCAAAGCCAGTCTCATTCTTCCTGAATGTGGTCCTGTTGCAATTATAGCCTGGGCCGTGTGGTAGTCTACTCCTTGCCCCATAAGGTAGTAAGTGGCTGTCCCTACTGTGGGAGGGAAATGCCCCCTGTGGAGTATGTGAGTACGCTGTCTGCTAATGTTGGAACTGTTGTAGGGACCAGGAGTCACTGCAGCCACACAATGCTGCTGACAGTGGCTGGCCCATTAGTTCTCAGGCCACTGCTGGCCCTGTTCAGAGTTTCCCAGAATGCACAGGGATAGTGTCACCTTTTCCTCAACACTGAGATGACCTCCCCATTTCCCATTTGTCCTTGGTACGTGGCTTCCTTTTCTAAAACTGTAAAAAGAACAGAAAACAGCTAAGACAAAACTCATCTCACAAGAACGGCTCACTTACTCAAGACAGAGAGGCCAGTCCACAGCTTCTAGTTGGGGAATCAGGCTGCAGGCCCTGATGGAAGTGAGGAATCATCATTTGTGGATAGAGTGTAAACAGTTTGAACAGACTAGTAAAAAGACTGACTTGAATTTTATTTATTTATTGTCTTAGTTAGGTTTCTATCGCGGTGACAAAACACCATGACCTAAAAGCAGCTTGGGCAAAAAGGGTTTATTTGGCTTATACTTCCATATTGCTGTTCATTATTGAAGGATCAGGACAGGAACTCAAACAGGGCAGGATCCTGGAGGCAGAAGCCATGGAGGGTGTTGCTTACTGGTTTATTCATTGTGGCTTGCTTAGCCTGATCTTACAGAACCCAGGACCTCCAGCCCAGGGATGTCCCCACCCACAATGTTCCCCTCTCCCGTTGATTGTTAATTGAGAGAATGTCTTAGATCTGGATCTCATGAAAGCATTTCCTCAACTAAGGCTCCTTCCTTTCTGATGACTCTAGTTTGTGTCAAGTTGACACAGAACCAGCCAGTATACTTATTTTGTGTGTGTGGTATGTGTGCCTGTGCATGTGTGTGCAGGTGTGGGTGCATGTGTGCAGGTATTTGTGTGTGCATGTGTATATGTGTGTGTGTGCACGTGTGTATGTTCAGGTGTATGTGTGCATGCAGGTGTGTGTAAATGTGTGTGAATGCGTGTGTGTGCAGGTGTGTGCAGATGTGTGTATACAGATTTGTGTGTGTACATACAGGTGTGTGTGTGTGTGTGTGTGTATGTGGGTGTGTGTGTGTGTGTGTGCAGGTGTGTGTGTGTGTGTGTGTGTGTGTGTGCCAGAGGTCCAATCTATCTTGACTGATCACTTTCCTCTTTACTTATTTTTTTTTTTAAATTAAAGGATTTGAAACTTTTATTTTATGTGTATGAGTGTTTTGGCTGCACGTGTACATATATACTAAGTATGTGCCTAGTGCCTGTGGAAATCCTGAAGAGGCTATTGGGTCCCTTAGAACTAGAGTTATGAATGGTCGTAAGCCACAGTTCGTGTGCTGAGAACCAAATCTGGGCCCTCTGCAAGAACAAATATTCTCCATCACTGAATCACTCCTTCTGCCTCCTTATTTTAAAAGTATTATTGTTGTTAGTATTATTATTGTTTTATTATTTTGTGTGTATGGGTGTTTTTCCTTTATGTATGTCTGTGTACTCTGCATATGGGACACTCCAAGGCCAGAAAAGGGCATCAGATCCTCTGGGACAGGAGTCCCAGATGGTTGTGAGTTACCACAAGGTTAAGAGCATCCAGTCATTAGTTTTTGAGACAGGATCTCTCACCGAACCTTGATCTCTTTGATTCTGCTAGAATGACTGGCCAACAAGCTTCAGGCACCCTCCTGTCTCTGCCTTTCCAGTATTAAAGACTCAGACATGCGTCTCTCCATGGAATACATTTACAGGAATCTGAACTCAGCTCCTGATGCTTTCGTGACAGGCAGGTTATAGACTCTCCCCAGAATCAGGCTGGTTTTTGGTTGGTTTATCATACATTCCCTAATTGTATGCACCTCAGGGGAGGCTACTCCCCTTGCCCGACTGTCACAGGGCTCTGAATAAAGACTGATGCCATCGTATAAGTCCTGGGGGTGACTGACTCCTGGTCTGATAACTCAGTTCTGAGTCTTTACCCTGACTCCCTTCTTGTGGCCACTGTGTTGGTTTGTACCAGTGCCTCAGGACCATAACCTGGATGCCACCACCGTGAAGGTCACATTCTCCTGAAATATATTCAAGGCAGAAGGGGGCCAAGCAGAAAAGATTTTCCTTCTGCCAGGATAAATGTTTTCTCTAAAATTCTCTTAGTGAAATTTGCTTAGTGAAATAATAAATGCACACCAGTAGCAAAGGCATCCTTGTTTTTTTTTTTTTTTTTTTAAATTGGCTTAAATAAACCAGTGTATTCCAGGATAAATCAGGGAGAGTCCAGGTTCTATTTTCAAGGACGGAAGCAATAGTCACTACCCCCAGGAAACATGGTCAACTTGTCTAGAGGGAAAGAGAGAGCTACCTGTCTGTCAGCAGTGCCTTCCTGGAAGTTGGCTCCCCACCAGAGTTGTGGTGTGGTGGTAGTGGTGGTGGTGGTGGTGGTTTTCAAGATAGGGGTTTCAAAATGTGTAGAATGGCCCTGGCTGTCCTGGAACTCACTTTGTAGACCAGGCTGGCCTCGGACTCACAGAGATCCGACTGCCTCTGCCTCCTAAGTGCTGGGATTAAAGGCGTGTGCTATCGTGCCCCAGTCTATTTATCTTCATGAGTATTTGTTTTGCCTGGATGTATATGAACCACTGGTGTGTCTGGTGCACTGGTTCTTCTGGAACCAGAACTGCCTCTTCTTCCCTCTCCAAGATTCCTTCCCCTTTTCAGGGTCTCTTGGGACAGGGACAGCCTGTGATTTCCCTCTGTGTCTCCTTGAATTTTCCTGCTGGAAGTCTGTGGCTTCAGTCCACATTGCTGGATGTCTTTGTCACCCACACGGGCTTTGGCTCTTGCCTGCTTGGTACCTCCTGATTTCCTATTCGGTCAGGCACACTCTGGTGCTGGGCTGTGAATAGATGTCACTCAAACCAGTGATCCTGAGTGATGTTCATGCCTCAGCTGCAGTGGTTGCTCATAGAAACCAACATTGAGCTCAATAGACTCAGGGCTCCCAGCCTGGGAGAGCAGCCCAGTCTCAAGGCCAGCACCTTACTGGAGATTCAGCTTTAAAGAAGCTGCCAGTAGCCGGGCGTGGTGGCACATGCCTTTAATCCCAGTACTTGGGAGGCAGAGGCAGGTGAATTTCT
>NC_034612.1:361810-376102 GCF_900095145.1 Mus pahari
AAAAACCAAAACCAAAAAAAAAAAAAAAAAAAAAGAAGAAGAAGAAGCTGCCAGCAACTGCAGGATCAGATGATAGACACGTGGGTTCATAGGCCCTTCATACACTCACAACAGGCCATTGGAGGTTGACCCTGTGTGATGGTTTGTATATGCACTATTAGAAGGTGTGGTCTTGCTGGAATAGGCATGTCACTGTGGGTGTGGGCTTTAACACCCTCACCCTTGCTGCCTGGGAATCAGTCTTCCACTCGCAGCCTTCAGATGAAGATGTAGAACTCTCAGCTCTGCCTGCACCATGCCTGCCTGGATGCTGCTATGCTCCTGCCTTGATGATAATGGACTGAACCTCTGAACCTGGAAGCCAGCTCCAACTAAATGTCTTTTGTAAGAGGTGCCTTGGTCATGGTATCTGTTCACAGCAGTGAAACCCTAAGACACCCTGCATTATTTTTTGAGAGGGTTTCACCATGTAGTCCTCCTGGCCTGGAACTCACTGTGTAGGTCAGGCTGGCCTTGAATTCAAAGAGGTCTGCCTACATCTGCCTTCCGAGTGCTGGGATTAAAGGTGAGCACTACCACACCCAGCTGATCCTGTTCTTTGAGGGATGTTATGAGCTGTCTTCAGATGATCCACCGACAAGTGTTTAACAATACACCCGTTACAGCTCTCTCTCATCCTGTAAGTCTACCTGCTACATCTGCAGGGAGCTCCTGGCCAGCCGGACTTGGGATATACTTTATCTCTGATCTTAGAGGCCGTTGACCTTCAGGGATAGTTCCTCACAGGGTATGACTGAATATGAGGGAAAGGGAGGAAGCCTGGTAGGGAGGGTTGATAATGCACAGGGTGCAAAGCAAGAGTGGAGCTTATCTGAGGGAGAAGGTAGGAACCCCCCCCCCTTGATCTGCAGGAAGCAGCTGTGCCCCTCCTGGGAGGTTCCTCCCACACAGCACAGGAAGCCGGGTGTGTAGTGGCTTGGGAATAAGAACTGCCGTGGGCACGGAAGCCTCTGCCGTCTGCGCCCAACCTCCTGACCAGCTGCTTCTCCTGCACTTCCCTATTTTTAGCACTTTGTACATCTGCCTGACTTCCTTGGCACCTCTGGCCCTGGACCCTACAAATTACGGACATGTTATCAGAGTCTAAGCTGCAGGCAGGAGCTGCAGTCTATTAAGATTTGAAAAGATTTAATGTAACAAGACAAACAGGAGAAGGAATTTAATTTAGTGATAAAAAAAGAAGTAATCAAATCTCTACTGTGGACACAGGGCATTCTCCTGAATCGTTGATTGTTTCCATACATCAGCATGTAGTCCATTATGAAGCAATTAACATGGTGGCTGGTTTTCCAGAATGACCAGCCTGGCAGGTCCCATCCCTCCAATCGCTCCAGGGTCGGGTGGACATCGTGAGGCCACATGGGAAGAGACACCAACTTGAAACTAGTTTTGCGTGCAGAACCACCAAGAACAGGCTCTCGATTTGGACGCTCTGTTGTCCTTTTTAGCAAAGGCAGATTTTTGGAAGTCTCATTTGCAGGCATTGTGTGGCAATAATGCCGGCACTGCCTGGCTTCTGCTGCTTCAGCAGACAGATCCAAGGTTTTGTTCTTCCTGTTTAGTTGCTCTGAGGAGTGCCAGGAGCTTCCGTCACATTTGCATCTTCTCAGGAGCAGCTGTGGCGGGATATAAGTCAGAGGGGCCCTGTAGCTGGTCTTCTCTGTGGGTTCTTCTCTTTCCTATCCCTTTTCTCTCCCCAACTCCATTTCACCCCTTATCACTAGATAGAGAAAGGAGAGAGGGGACAAAGATAGAGATCCCTGAATCTCTTTCCTTTTGTTTCTTCTTTGAGCTGAGCACAACTACTAATAAATTGCAATCCACCTCCTAGAATGACCACCAACCTGGCCTCTTGGGGACCCTAGCATTTATATACCCTCTGAAACCTCGCACAGTTGCAGAAACTATCTGCAGCTGGTAAAATCATGCCCTTGCTAAGCACGAGGCAAATTGTAGTCAGCTGCTGCAGACAGCCCTAAGCAGCCCCACGTCCCCACACCTGGGATTAAAAACAAAAGTATATTCTTATATTTTTATGCTTCTTTTTTAAAGGAACCAACATTCCAGAATCCTCACTACAGAGTCCCTTACTCCTACCCACCCTCCCAAACAGCCAAGGCTATACTTTCTCTGCTGAAATTTCGCCTGCAGCTCCCTCAGCACATGGAACTCAGCCCAGATCCTTGAGGACTTGGCCTGTTCTTCCTCTTCTCTATCCAATAACGGCTAGGACTTCCTGCCTCATCACCCAAGCTGGTCTCTGCCCAGGACCTTTGTACACCTTGTTCTTCTGCCTAAAACTTATCTTAGGCCTCATATTGAGATGTTAAATGACCCAGCTCTTTGGCATATTTGGCTAATATCAAAGAGTATGATTAAATACATCTAAAGTACCACTTATGTAAAGGGTTTTAGGCCTTCAATTGAAGGTGCCATTTTAATGTTTATTTTTTTCCTTTAAGTAAACAAAAATGTTGGGGACAAGGGCAGGTTGACTCCATAATTGTTAGACCTGTCCCCGGTGTCCTGATGCCTATTGTCTGGCTAGACTACCTTTATGAGATAAACT
Source organism: Mus pahari (assembly GCF_900095145.1). Lineage (NCBI taxonomy): Eukaryota > Metazoa > Chordata > Mammalia > Rodentia > Muridae > Mus > Mus pahari. Next base: position 364,440 of record NC_034612.1, read on the forward strand.
GGCTAAGTCAGGCCTGGTGGTACAATGTGCTCTGGTTACCTTTAATCCCAGCACATTGCGGGTAGAGGCGGGTGGATCTTTGTGAGTTCAAGGCCAGCCAGTGACACTCTGTCTCTCTTAGTTCACTACCCCCCACCTCCTAAAAAGACAAGCAGACAGCCTTGAACATTACAAGCCTCAAAGAAGCCATACTTTGACCACAGGTGGGGGGTGGTCACTGTGCTTACTGCCAAAGCACAGCTCTGGCTCCTAAAGTCCTGTCCAAGCCATGATTGCTCCAACAGCTTGTTTCAGGCATCCCAGTGGACACTAACAGTCACTTCCTCTCAGTGCAGAGCTAGGCACGAGAGCTGTAAAACTCATCACCATGAACCCAAGGGTCCTGGAAACTGAGGCCCACCCACGAGGTGCAGTACTGGTAAATGCTGCTTGCTGCTGCTGTCTTCATTGCTGTTGGAAGCTGAGGATTACAATAGCTGCCAAGATCCAGGGCTTCTGGTGGTTAAAACCCAGAGCAATAGCCTCCAAGCTGAGAACAGAGAGCTTTTGGCTTCTGACGCTGGAGCAATAGATCCCTAGCTCCCAGGGCCTGGAGTTGTGAGCCTCTCGGTCTGTCTGTCCAGCCCCTAGGCCGTGGGCACCGAGAGACCGGGACTGTTAGCACTGGGAGAGCGTCTTCTTGCTATGCGTAATTCCTTTCTGGGTAGAGCAGAAGAACCCAGCCAGCTGCTGAAGAACAATGTGGCGGTGCAGTGGGTGTCCCTTATGTTCACAAGCAAGCACAAGGCAGCAGGAGGCCACTGGGCTAGCTCCTCTCGAGTCTCTGTCTCTTGCAGGCCTTTTTCACCTCCTTGGTGCCAGGATCCCTGGCCTCCAGATTCAGCCTCCATTCTTGTCTCCAGAGCTCCTGTGTACGTGTGTCTGGGCTTCAATGATCTCTTCCTCTTCCTATTATTATTATTATTATTATTATTATTATTATTATTATTATTATTGAGATATAGTTTCTCTCTATGTAGTCCTGCCTGCCCTGAAACTCACAGAGGTTCACCAGCCTTTACCTCTGGAGTGCTGGGATCAATGTCATGCACGGGCACACAACTCACTTCACTCATATTTATAAGGAGATGTTACTGAATCTAAGACCCCACCCTAAATTCAGGATAGTTTTACTTAGATACCCTTATTTAAATACAAAGATCCACATTTCTCTCTCTCTCTCTCTCCTTGTTTTTTTTTTTTTTTTTGTTGTTGTTGTTTGTTTTGTTTTGTTTTGTTTGTTTGTTTTTGAGACAGGGTTTCTCTATATAGCCCTGGCTGTCCTGGAACTCACTTTGTAGACCAGGCTGGTCTTGAACTCAGAAATCCGCCTGCCTCTGCCTCCCAAGTGCTGGGATTAAAGGCATATGCCACCACGCCCAGCTTGGTTTTTTTGTTTTTTTGTTTGTTTTGTTTTGTTTTTGAGACAAAGTTTTTCTCTTTATGTTTCTTTGAAACAGGGTTTCTCTGTGTAGCCCTGGCTGTCCTGGAACTTGCTCTGTAAACCAGGGTGGCCTTAAACTTGGAGATCCACGTTCTTCTGCCTCTCAAGCATTGGGACTAAAGGTTTGAGCCACCCACCACCTCTGGGTTCATATTTCCATATAAGGGCGGATCAGAGGCCCTGAGGCTGATGTCTTGGGCCTCTCATTCAACCTTCATTTTCCTTGTATAGGCAGAAGCTTGCCTGACCTGGGGACTCACTGATCACTCAGCTAAAGAGAAACCCGTTTCTGCGTCAACCTCATTACTTTGGTGGCCGTATTTTGATATTCAGTGATAGATAACCTTTGGGAGTCACCAAAGAGTCAGAAAAATATAATTTAGCAAGTGCTTCAGCAAGGAATTATAAACTCATATCACTACTGTTGAAGGGCTGATGAGCACATGATGAACACATGGTGAAGGTGAGGGCTGTGAGTGTGACTGACAGCTGGGAGAGGGCGGGTCATCACTTCCTATAAGCAGGGTGGCTCTGCTCTACTGGTTGTCAGAAACCAGAGGCCATTGCTGAGCTCGACACCAGGATGCCCAACCCAAGCCAGGTAAACTCTTAGCTTGAAATCACAAAGCCCTTGATGTGTGTTTGGATGTCTGCCACATGTGGAGGTATCTGCAGAGGTCAGACAAGGGCATCAAGTCCTCTGGAGCTGGAGTTACAGTCACGAGTGGTTTGCCATTGATACCAGTACCCAATACCAGATCCTCTGTAAGAACAGTAAGTACACACTCTTAACTTCTAAGCTATTTCTCCAGCCCCTGGTCACCAGATTCCAGAAAGGTGCCTGAGAGAGGGGAGCAGCCTGAACAGTACCCCAAGAAATAACCAGACAAGGCCAGGTACTGAGGTTAATGTCCCAAGGAGCCACACGTGCTGGATCTGCAGAACCACAGTGTGATCCTCAGGGTCTCTCCGCAGGTTGGAGCCCCAGGGAAGGGTCATTGCTGCAGCTAGGATTCAAGGGACATTGGAAACTTCTCATGGGACGCTGTACCTCAGGGCTCTGGAGGGGGAGACTGAGAGAATGCTTGGCTGTCAGGAACATGAGCTGCCTGGGTCTTCTGAGCTCTGTTCGTCAGGCAGGAGATCAGAGTGTGTTCAAAATATCCCACGTTGCGCACCATGAACTAGAAGACAAGGATGTGCCTACTGTTGTTCCTAGGCCACAGAGCTAGGGCTCACATCACCACGGCTACACACTTTTGCTGTCATTGACATCGGAGGCCTCTTCTCCAGAGTGACACCTTCACTGAAGGTGGCTTTTCATCTTGCAGAGCAGCCTGCAGCGGGCTGCCTGGGAGCATCTTCTGAACCAATGGCTCCAGTTTTAATTGATTGCAGAAATGGATTCCACCAAAGAAGTGCTGTTATTATTTGGTGTTTGAATTTTGAGTAAAATAAAAATTAAAATTCCCAGTGTCAGCTTGACTGCAATCATGAATCTCACCTCTGTTCCCCACGCAGCAAGTCGGGTATTCATGAACAGTCACACTAATGGATTCAGGGCTATGATTATACTGGTAATTGGACACATAGATTAGCTGTTTCTTTTGTAGGGCCGAGGGCTGGCTCAGCTGACAGAGTGTTTGCCTAGCACGCACGAAGCTCTGGGTGGTTTGTGTGATCTGGGCACTCTGAGTGCGGAGGAACAGAAATTCCGGGTAGGGCTGGTGATTTGGCTCAGTGTGTAAAGGCACTTACTGTCAAGCTTAATGGCTTGAGTGTGATTCCTGGGAAGAGGGGAGAACACCAAGTCGTGCCCTGACTTCCACAGGAACACTGTGATAAGTGTATCCCACTCCCTATCAAATAAATACATGTAGTAAATGTAAAACATGTTCATCGTTATCAGCAAGTCTCAGGGCAGACTGTGCTACATGGGACCCTCTCTGAAAAAGAAGACAATAGATGCCTCTAATTCCAGAAAGGCAGATGGCTTCCTATGAGTTCAAAGTCAGTCTGGTATACACGAGTTCTAATGCAGCCAGGGCTACATACTGTGACTCCATCTCAACAAACAAACAAAACAAAGACAAACAAACAACCCTCCCTCCAAAAAACAAGATCAAGTTCATCTTCATCTGCATAGAGATTTTGAGTCCAGCCTGGGTGATCTAAAACTTGTCTCAAAAAAAAAAAAAAAAAAGCTATACTACCCTTAGTGTTCCTGGTCTTATCTGATACAAAAAAACTAAGCAGGGTAATAGAACTTGGATGGGAGATTCTATGGGAAGGAATACTTGGTGCTATATATAGGCTTAAAACAACAAACGAACAAACAAAATAACAACAAAAAGGCTGGAGATACAGCATTCCTGATGAAGACCCCTGTTCAGTTCCCAATACCCACATTAGGCAGCTTACAACCACCCATAACTTCAGTTCCAGGGGATCTGATGCCCTCTTCTGGTCTCCAGAGATACCCCATGAACACATGGCATTCACTCACACATGTGTAAATAAAGGACATAGTAGGACATACCTTTAATATCAGCACTTGAGAGACTGAGGCAGTTGGAGCTTTCAGAGTTCAAGATTAGCCTGGTCTACGAGATGAGACTCTGTCTAAAAATGAGTAAGTAAGTAAACAGGGCCAGAGAGATGGCTCAGCAGGGAGCAAGCAATCCAATATCCAATATTCATTCTCTCTCTCTCTCTCTCTCTCTCTCTCTCTCTCTCTCTCTCTCATTTTTGACCCAATAATCTTTTTTTGGCCTCAATTGGCACTAGGAACACACATGGTTCACATACATACATGCAGAAGAATACTCATACAACAACAAATACAACAAATAAATAAAATTTGAAACCACACACACACACACACACACACACAGTGATATGAGAGAAAGTGGGATAGTGTAAGAACTACATGTGCAAATGCATGCATAGGTATGCAAATGTATGTGGATGAATATGTCTATGCACATATGTATAAAGCATTCTGTGTATGTGTGTATGAGCATACATTTGCATGCACATGTGTATGTGTGTGTATGTGTTCCTGTGTGTGCTTGCTGCACGTGTTCCTGTATGTATCCATGTGTGTGCAGGTGCCCACTCAAGCAGTAGATAGTCACTGACTGAAGCATCCCTACTTACTCAAAATAGGGAGAACCCACAGTGCTTTGCATGTATTGGCTCTGACTTGGCCTCCTGTTGCTGCAAAGGGTAGAGTCTGGATGTGGTGGACACAGGGAAGGTGACTGGAACTGGCCAGGCATGCCCAGTGCAGGGACTCAGTGTCTCCCATCCACTGGAAGCCTGTTCAGCTTTGAGCTTTTAGGGAAAGCATGACCAGTCCAGAGTGGCCGTGTACACCAAGGGGCTTCCTCAGAGAATTGTGGGTTACTGTGCTCCTGGCTGGTGGCTTTCTGTGGGTTTCCCCTTCCTACTTTCCATCATTGGGCTGTTTCTAACAGAATAGCTCAGGCGTTGTGGAGATGGAGTGACCGTGCCTGTTACTAAGGCAACCAGAGCTGCTGGACTCCTTGACCTACCAAATAGCTCAACCAATCCTGGGGCTCCCCAGGCAGCAGGTGGGTGGAACTGGTCAGGCATCCCTAGTAAAGGGACTCAGGAAGGGCGTGACAGGGTTACAGAAATGGTCCCTATCCCAGAAATAGACACAGGAGGCCACAGGTGATGTTGACAAAAATATGGGCTGCTGGGGCACTGGATGCTGTCTCAAGATGCACATTGTTGAACACATCTTTTTTTTTTTTTTTTTTTTTTTTTTTTTGGCTTTTCGAGACAGGGTTTCTCTGTCTAGCCCTGGCTGACCTGGAACTCACTTTGTAGACCAGGCTGGCCTCAAACTCAGAAATCCACCTGCCTCTGCCTCCCAAGTGCTAGGATTAAAGGCGTGCGCCACCACGCCTGGCTAGGATGGTCATTTGTGTGTGTGTGTGTGACAACTGAGAGTATACAGAGATATTTGGGATTTCATACCTAGTCTGAAACAAAGATTGTTATTCCAATGGGTTGAATTTGCACCTGTCACCTGTTCAGCTGCTCTGTGAAGGTGATACTGCCCTATGGCATGAGCTGGGGACATTTCTCTTCAGGAGTGACCAGCCCCGAGCACTTTTAGTGCTTTTGGGCAATGCTTTGGGGACCCATGATGTCTCTGCCCCAAGTGGGGATTTCAGGTGCTTGTGGGTTTTTCCCACAGAGACCCTCTGTGGGCAGTGGCTGGGGATGTTCATGCTCCATTAAGGACCAAGGCCCTGTTCACAGCCTCCGCTCACTGAGGGAGCTGTGTGGCATACCTGCTTTCATTGCTGGTCATGATGACAACAGGGATGGCTATACAGTGACCTTAAGAACGCCACAGAAAGGGGATGGAGAAATGGCTTAGTGGTTAAAAGCAGCCTTGGCCCAAGCTCTCTGAAATGGTGAGCCAACCCAGCAGTTAGCTCTTCCTCTAACATTGCTTCCCTCAGGCGCTCGGTCACAGCGAAAGAAAGTTAATCCATCGCATGCGTGAAGAGGAGAGAATGTTCTCTGAGCCAAGTGCTTGGAGCTGTTAAGAAAGAAGCTGGACAGCTGGCACCATCTTGTCACCAGAACAGGCCAGGAATCTGGGAACAGCCAGCTTTAAGGCATCAGCCAGGAGAGGCTTAATCTTGATTTTTTGGATGTGCCTGAAGTTCACACTACCCCCGAACACCAGCACATCCTTTTTCTGACTTATGCCGTTCCTAGTCGGAGAGTCTGCTGTCTGCAGCTACTGAATAAGCCCTGACTGATGCAGACACCATGCTTTAAACAAATTTCAAAGTTATTTTTTATTTTATGTGCATACATGTTTTGCCCGTATGCATGCAATGTGTACTACATGCATGCCTAGTACTCCTCACGTTCAAAAAAAGGGTGCCAGATCCTTCAGAAATGGAGTTATGAATGGTTGCAAGCCACCATGCAGGTACTGGGACCTGAATCCAGGGCCTCTTCTGAGCCATCTCTCAGTCCCTGTGGACGGAACTAACTATGTTCTGAGAGGAGGACGACTCAGAGGCTCAGGGTTTTGTGGTGAGTCAATGCTGGACCAGCAAGCAGAATACTAGCTTCCTGACTGTGTCCTTTGTCCTACTGGCCAGGGGAGAGTGATGAGGGCAGTACCATTCTGGGCCGTGGATGGCCTTTCCCCAAAGCTGTGGAATAGTTGAGGCCACCTGCCAGTGACCTCCTGAAGGAGACAGGAGGTTCTTCTTTCTCCAATTAGCATCCTTGTAGCCTTGTCTACAGCTGGACAGTTTCCTGAAGCCACCTTTGTAGAACTGACCTCCAACTGTTATGGTCAAGTGTCCTTTGAGTTGCTCTTAAAAGGATCTGTCACCTGGGAGAGGCCAGAAAGGCTGAGCCAGAGACCCAGGATATGCTCTGGGTCCCAACAGGGTGTTGAAAAGCAGAATATGAAGTTCATTTTTGTTTAAAATAAGCAGATGAAGAGGAATGAGGGCTGGCACCCATCTGCTGGTGCGGTTTGCACTAACTGGGTGCCTACAGAGGAGATCTGCCTGCTGCATCCAGAGGAGAGAAGGCTTGGAGCTTGGGTACGGCTTCTCTCTGACTCTGATTTTCATGGTCAGAAGCTTGGTGTTTCCAAGCTGTTCAGCTGAGGAGTAGGCTGTAGATCAGGCGAGTAGGTGACCCTGAACCCTTCCCTCGTGAACTGGCTGAGGAGTAGGCCTTAGACCAGGTGAGTAGGTGACTCCTTCCCTTGTCATCGTCGTCGTCGTCGTCGTCGTCGTTGTGAACTGGCTGAGGTCTTCCTGAGATCCCCATCCTCATACCTCCACCCTCGGGTCATGGAGAGTTCCCACTACCAGAAGCCAGGCTTTCTCTGTGGGATCTGGATCATGTGGTACTTCCAAGTATTCTGGCTTGAAGCCTGAGTCATTGGTGTGCCTTGGCCGAGGCATGAAATTAGGGCTATCTTCTACGAATCGTGGTTAATGTGTCTAAGGGGGTGGATCTCACTTGAGAGTAAATTCAGCTACACCAAACAATAACTTAAGCAAATGTGGGACAGACAGGCAATGTGAGGCTCAGAGAGTGGCTGGAAGATGTCAGGGAGAAGTCAGAATTGCTTCCTGAGTCACCGTCTATAGTGAGTACCCTTAGACTTTGTTGCTAAAAACTGGCCACCAGACCCTAGCCATCACATCAATGTTCAAAATAGAAGGAAAAAAGAAGAAATTTCTTTATCAGGGTAAAGCTTTCCCAGAAATTCTCCAGCGACGTTTCCTTTCCTGCCGTGAGGGCTCAGACTCTGATGTGTAACCTCATTTCAGGGCACCAGGAAAATGTCATTATTTATGGTTGAATTACAGATGAACCAAACATCAGACTATGTTGGGTTGAATGAGGAGATGGAGATAGACTAGGTAGGCAGCTGATGACAGCAGACTCTGACAGATCCAGGAGAAAAGTCTTTGTGTGCTGAGCAGGTACCCGTGGGAGGGAGTGGGTAGGCAGGAGACATAACCTGACAGACTTGGGTGTGGAAACAGACAATCTGCATTGGTTTTTAAAAGTACCACATTTTATAGAGAGGAAAGATTAGAAAGTGTGTTGGCCCTAAGCTTTATCCCCCACTATTAGCCGGCTGAGAGGGGATGTCGCTATTCGTGAATTACTAGTGGTGATTTGTTATGAGCCAAAGTCGATTGGCTCACAGGGACACAGAAGGGTTGCTGTGTCATGTGGTGTGTGTAGTAAGGAAGATATGCATCCTCGGGTTAACTCTCAGCTCTAAGGCAAGCGCTGTTTACTTAGTTCCGCAAGACCTAAGCTTTATGGTGGTATTCATTTTATGCAATGTGGCCCTGAGATGTTTGCACCCCAGTGTTACACAGCCAGATTGAAGCAAAGCCAGATTGAAGTTCAGGTCTGATGGATTCCCCAGCAGGATCTGAAGACAGCTGGATTCTCAGCCTAGGAGTTTCCTGCAAGGGCTGAATTGAGAGGGTTCCTTCTCTGCATGACTCCTGCCACCCCATGTAGGGCAGGCTTGCTGAGGAAGCATGAAGCCAGCGATGGCACCACCGGTGTGATGACCCGTGGTTGGAGAAGGGAAGCAATCTTGTGCTTCTTTGTCATTTTTCAGGAGACTCTTAGATGGATGCAGTGTCTCTTGGTCACTGCAGAAACTTTGAGCCCTTGGCGGATATAGGTAGGTTCCCTTGTGTGAGGTATGCAGTGTCAGCAGACAATTGTCCCACCATCTGGGCTGCTCTCTTAAATTCCACTGGGGTGAGGCGTTCCAGATGGCAGCCCTGCTGGACCCTGTCCCAAAGGACACCTGACAGAACTTGCTATGGGTCCCTGATGCTATGTGGTTGGTCTTTCAGAAAAAAAAAAAATCAAGTTTCCCATAGGAGGTAGACAGACCATGGAGGAAGCCACAGAGACTGTGGCTTGAGAATAAAAGATAGATGGCCTCCAGGTCCAGGGAGGGTCGAGCAGGACCACCCTCTAGAGCCCAGAGGCTCCAGAGCCCTCTGCTAGGAGGATCTAGTGTCTGCTTTGAGCTGACCTTGAGGAGGACCTACGGGTGGGTGGTCAGGACAGTAGAAGACTGCACAGTACTTTCTTCAAGGTGTGACCCACTAAACGTCATAAATGGCTTGTCTCTAGATCATGATGTCTATATGGAGGACCGTGGAGAAGGCAGCATGTGCCAGCACTGGGTCCAGCAACTTCAGGCATTATTTCCTGTCCGCTGACAATGCTGGTCTCCCCAGGCCCATCCTGGGCCCAGGCCGTGGCCAGGACCTTCCTGGGCTTCCTTCTCCAGTGCCAGCCTCTTTTCTAAGGTTCAGGGTTACCAGATCCTTTGTGGCAGAACACATTTCCTTTTCTTTTTATATTTTCATCTTCCTTGATATTTTCCTCCCTCCCTCCCTTCTTTTCTTTTCTCTTGAGACAGTTTTCTGCGGCTCATCATGACCTCAAGGTTGCCATAGCTGAAGATGATCTTGAACTGCCTGTCTCTACCTTCTGAGTGCTTAGGTTACCTGTGAGCACCACCACTCCTAGTTTATGCTATGCTGGGATCAAACTCAGGCTTTTGTTTGTTTGTTTGTTTTTCCAGACAGGGTTTCTTTGTTCTGGAACTCACTCTGTAGACCAGGCTGGCCTCAAATGCAGAAATCTGCCTGCCTCTGCCTCCCGAGTGCTGGGATTAAAGGCGTGCGCCACCACACCCGGCAGGTTCTCCCTTCTTCTTCCATCACTTTTGTCCTGTTTCTCATCTACATGATGGATCTCTGTGAGCTGGCCTCCAGGAACCCCTCTTTCGTTAGCTGGGTTGAAAATCGGGGACTTGAATACCATGCTGCCTAGCTCCACCCCCGAGTCAGTCCGTGGAGTGAGATGGGCTGCTCGAGCTGGCCAGACTGATGGCAGATGTTCGCTCTGGAAGCAAACAGATTAACTCACCCACAACTAGGTGCTGGAAGTCGCAGTGACTCCCAGAGGAGAGCTGGGGCAGTGGGGAGCACTGTGTTCTGAGGACAAGCAAGTGCCTTGTTCAGTGCCTGGCTGAAGGGCAAGAACTGGGACCCAGGAAGCCTGCATGAAGCTTCCATCCCTGTTTGCACATCAGCGGAAGAAGAGCCTGCTCGTCTCCTGCCTATGCAGATCCTCCTGAGCCTAGGCCTCTGCTTCTGGAGTGTCAGCCTCATACAAGGGATCCCTAGAGGGTGCTTTCCACACATAGCTCCCCCCTCCCATCTTTATCACACGACTACTGGGTAAAAGGACCAGACAGGGTTTTCTCCTTCATGGCCGGCTGAATCAAGCCTATGGGCATGCACATTAGGAACCCCAGCAGCATCCTCTGTCTTTGAAAAGGGAAGGCCAACAGCTGAATCGTAAAAGCTCGAAGATAATGGGAACAATTAAGATACTTTGTCCTAGTGAAGGACTGGTGTCTGACATCCTTCCTTCTGGGCCAGGCCACAAGGACAGTCAGAGACAGCTGTGATGAGGACAGAGCACGGAGCTTCAGAAGGGGACACTTCTAGGTGGCAGTAGCTGAGGTGGATGGGCAGGTTCTGTCCTCCCTCCCTCTCAGTGTTCTTCTCTCTCTCTCTCTCTCTCTCTCTCTCTCTCTCTCTCTCTCTCTTTCTGTCTCTCTGGTTTATTTTATTTATTTACATTTCAAGTGTTATCCCCCTTCCTGGTTTCCCCTCTGCCATCTCTCCATCCCCTCCTCCCTACCTCTATGAGGGTGCTCCTCCCCCCACTCACCCACTCCCACTTCACCGCCCTAGCGTTCCCCCACTCTGGGGCATCAAGTCTCCACAGGACCAAGGGCCTCTACTCCCACTGATATCAGATAAGTCCGTCCTCTGCAACACAGGCAGCTGGAGGCATGGGTTCCTCCATGTGTACTCTTTGGTTGGTGGTCTTAGTCTCTGGGAGCTCTGAGGGGTCTGGTTGGTTGGTATTGTTGTTCTACGTATGGGGTTGCAAGCCCCTTCAACTCCTTCAGTTCTTCCCTTAGCTCTTCTATTGGGGTTCCCCTGCTCAGTCCCATGGTTGGCTGCGGCATTTGCATCTGTATTGGTCAGGCTCTAGGGGACAAGGTGTCTCCAGGGCTTTTGACCACTGGGAAGATAGTGATTGAACAAGCGCATCTATGTTGCTCTGACTGCTGGTAAGAGCTACTTTGGGACTACTAGAAGAACAAGAGTCCTGACACATTCCGGGAGTGAGAAAGGCTGACACTTAAAGGATGAGCAGCAGCCAGCTTGATGAAAGGGAATTCACTGTGTGTGTGTGTGTGTGTGTGTGTGTGTGTGTGTGTGTGTGTGTGCAGAATACGGATTGTGGTAGCGCCATCTACAAAGGCCCCAAGACAAGAGACAGGAAAGGCTAGAGGACAGTAATGGGCAGTGAGAAGGGAAGAGGGGAGGGAGGGAGGGGGAAAACGAAGGAGGCAGCATGGTCAGACTGCATGGCTTTTGGAAACACCAGTCTGTTCTAAAAGCAGTCTGGGCTTCTAGACAGATCAGCTTCTCTGAGCAAGGGTGGCGGGACTGGATGAGTACACTGGGCTTGCTCCCATCCATGATATCTGGGTCAGTACACTGGGCCTGCTCCCATCCAT